>NC_051182.1:6210623-6405963 GCF_013339695.2 Rhipicephalus sanguineus | reverse complement strand
CAACCTGTATATTTTATTCACCTTCGCGTGTGGTTTTTTTTTTTTTTTTGTAACCACGTGCATGTATATAAGTGTGTTTCGACGTGAATTATAAAAAATGATATGTTGAAGTCCGGCGCCTGTCCTCGTGTATTCTTCGTTTGTATATCGTGTCCGTTGCGCCGAGTTTAATCGTGAACCCATACCAACTCGCCCAACTATCAGTGTTACTGAACGAGATTTAATAGTGCCTCCAAACCCCCCCCCCCCCAAAAAAAAAAAAAATCAACTACATATACGGCCTTGGCAACAGGGCGGAAAAGAGAAAATAAGAGCCGCAGCGCAGTTGTACCCTCCCCCCTCAACAACACAGAAAATGCTGCTAATTTCTCAAGAAGGTGCAATCTCTTTCTCCTTCATTTTCTTTCATATACCACTTCCTTCCCTTCGCCACAACAGCGCTGAGCCGTGCTCTCTAATGCGTTGCAGAAATAAGCGTTTTCTTTTTATCGTCAAACCATTACTACTACAATAACTCCAAACATGGAAGGGAGACTAATAATAACCCCCCTTCCAACGAAAAGTCAAGCGCCCCACACAACCCGTTTTTGTGCCAAGCGACCCCTGCCTTCCTTTCGCATTCCCCGTCACCCACAAACTGGTCTCGTCACCCCTATGGACGGACCACATTCTCCAAAGTGTCAATATATTGATATCTCGGATACCACTTGTCATATCAAATAATTTTTTCACCAAAACGAGCACGTATATGCGTTCTAAAAATCTGTACCAAACACCTTTCTCTAGCTCAATTCGCTAAATGTATAAAAAATAATACTGATTTCAGTTTTTCATGATCTATTGGTTCGGTTTACATGAAAGATCAAGATTATTACACGTAATGATAGACCTCGACCTGGCGTATATTAATATCGAAAGCGGACAAATACCCTTTATTTATACTAACCAGACGAACAATATCTCTTTACCAATAAGGTTTATTATAACACTTAAAAACTCTTTATTGCATTAACCACGGCTATGATGTTTTCCATCAATGCATATCTCTAAGGTCACTCCGCGCTCCAATATTACCGTGCTATGTTTAAATTACCGCAGTTATGCATATTTCTTTAAAAACACGTGGTCCAAACAACGCGTTTTCGAAATTTCGCTGGATTTTTTACTACCATCCCTGTAATGCCAACCTAGTCTTGGTAACCTCTTTGGTTATCAACGTAACAGTACCCAATTTTAGCGCTTTCTGCCAAAAATGACGCAGATAATTCAACAAGGAGCTCACTCACCAGGTTTGCGCCGCACCCGCGACCATCCGCTATGTTCGTCACTCGCGAGATCACAAGTGTGTTGTTTGCTGCACGGCACCATCACACGATTAAGGTTCCTGCAATTTGCAGCTGTCGATGAGATGACAACCTTCGTTGACGCTTGTAGCCGCTTGTAATGTCCGCAAGGTGCACGGAACGATTTCCTTTTTCCGAACGCGGCTGAAGGCTTCGCACAATCCTCGCTGCGCTTCGATTCGGGTGGCTTGGCCTGTGCCATGTTGGTTGTTATAAAAGGGTTCGATTTCTATAAATCGATGACACTAGCAGGAGAGAGATTAGACAGAGACCCGCAGTCCACTTTTAGTTAACGTGCACGCTGCGAATCGTTATTGTTCAAGTGCGCACAAGAGAAATCTCCCACCGGCACTACATTGCAGGTCAAGAACCAGTGCCTATATATACGCGGTGGCCGGTCAACGGTTGCGCAGCGCGAGCAGTCGGTTTTTTTTTAAACAGCCACTCGGCCAAAGTTGAACCACTTGCACAAGCCCCAGCCGTCGTGAACGGCTCACTAGTTCATACTTGTGTACATGGTGTTGATCAAAAAGCAAACATTACGCATATCTGAGGCGCAACATCACTAGGTAAGTATTAGGTGGTGTGTTCCTTTAATAGAAAATACATAGATACGTAATTCTAGAGACCCTAGTTTCTTAAGCTGCGCTGAAAATGCGACTGCGCCGAAACTTGGCTTGCTCCGTGCCGTCTGCGCGAGCTCATTGTTGTGTTTCGGTTTCAGTTCAGTATTGCACTGTACGAGTGCCATGGGGCGCCGCTCTGGCATTCCTGCTTTACGCAGGCGACGTGAATATAAAAGTGTGTGTGGAGAGTACTCGTTGAGTGCGGACGTTTCTTCTGCTTCGGCGCTTGGCGCCAAACCGCGTGTTCGGGCTGGCTGGCGTCCCCGCCGGTCGCGTTGGTCACCGCCGGTCTTGCCTGCTGCTGCGCCGGGACTACCAGCCCGCAACACAGCATTCACGTTTCCCGACGTATTGCCAGATGGCGTTCATATCTCACGCAGCGCCTCTTCTATCGTCTTTAGACGACATTTGCAGCGAAAGCACGCAGATACGCGGCCAATTTTTCTATCAAGAAACTCGCTATCAGATGCTGCCTACGTCGGCGTTGTCTCTCGCGGGCGAGGGCGCGTTCTCGTTCCTTGCGAGCTGGTAGTTTAGCGTTCATCGCAGAAAGAGCGTTTCCATAGTCAACGCGCGCCATTCGCTCCCTCTCGCCACACGGTGAGCGCTGAGGCGGTGGCGCCTTCTCTTGCGCTCAAGCCACGGAGAAAGAAGTACTTGAGGAGGAGAATCTATCGGCCGCGGCAGCGCGCGAGGGCGGCGCGATAGCGTCACGGCGGAATGCGGTTACGCCGAAGCACGACAGATGACGCTTTCGGCCTGTTGCCATCTTTACATGCTCTTCTATGGACGCGACGCATAAATTCGTGATAGCACCTCGTACAATGTAAAATTTTCAAGATTTATGTCTGTAACATCAATAGGCAGAGATGACAGATATTTTTAACTGTAGTTACTAATCGATACTGCCGGAATTATAGGCCGTACAGCGCTTGAAACGAACTGCTAATAGTGGCTCCTGAGCAGACGACGTCTGCCGCCGCATGCACGCGCCCCTGGCTCCTCGCTTGCATGTTGTGCGCGCGCATGCGTAGGTGGCCTTGGAAGAGAAAGTTTCCTTCGCTATTTGCTGGTTTCTTTCTCTTTAGCGCTCGCAGAGGCTCTCGCGCGTTGCGCGGGCGGCGCCGACTCCGCAATGTTTACGCGCGCTTTTTACGCCGCGACAAAGGAGAGTGCTTTGCGGATTTCGACCAGTGCTTCTTCAGGATGGGGCGAAAATGTGTCGTGCCGAACTGCAGCAGTGGGTACGCGTCCTGCAAAGAGAAGGTATTTACCTTCAGAGTTCCTTGTGACCCAGTGAGGTTGGAAGCGTGGGTTCGCGCCATACCAAGAAAAGACTGACAGCTGACGCCTCGTGACTACGTTTGCGAGAAGCACTTCTCGGGCAGTGACATAGACAGGCGGCGCTATTGTGGCGAGCTTGGTGGCGAAGTTCTCCTTGACAAACCGAAACGGCCAGTATTGTTACGAGACGCCGTGCCTTCAATCTTTCCGCGCGCTGTCCCAACTACTTGTCTGCTGTTCTAAAAAAAAGACAACGTGAAATTTCGACCGCCTGGGGTTTTGTAACGTGCACCTGAATGCAAGCACACGAGCCCTTAGCATTTCGCCTCCATCTAAATGCTGCCGCCGCAACAACCTAAATCTAAATTGATGGCATATAGGATAAGTCCCATCATTCGTTGAAATAAATTATGCCTAACTCATTGAGTTCACGTTATCAAAAATTATAGATTTCACGTTGTACAAAATATATCACGCTGCTAATTTTCCTGTATGTGACGCCATTTTTCTCGTTAATTTACCGAGAAATTTGGAGTGCGCTTGAGCTTCGCCTTTAAGAGTAGAACGCGATAGCGTAATCGGGCCCCGTGAGCATCGCCTTCTCAATTGCTAACCTCACCGATGCCGACACGGGTATTTCTGCGAAACGAGCTCTTTAACGCTGTCCCGTTAAAATATGGAGCCGGCGAGGACGCACAAAAACACATCTACTCGGGCGTGAAGCGCGAACGGCGAATCGGCGACGAATGGCCTCTCTTGGTGGTTCGGGAGGAAAAGGAAAAATGCACCTAATTTCTGTCTGCCTTTAGGCGACATGGCGCAGTGCCTTATAGGGGTGGGGGCAAGGGGGGATAAAAGAAAAGTAGAAAGAAATAGGGAAGGAAGTGATCCGAAGTCGACAGGGGCGGCGAAGAGAGAAGACGGGAAAGATTGGGGAACCGGCGAGCCTCGTCGGAGAGCGCGGTGAGAGGGACGCGCGCATTTTCCCTCTCCGCTAGCGGACTCTCACGACAGAGGGCGCGTGAGCGCTGTGCCCGATTTCGTGACTTTATTAGGACGCCCGAGCGAGCGCAGTTTCGCCTCCTCAAGAATTCTTGCTCCGTGGCTCAAGCATATGGACCGTTCCGACAGCAGACGACGATGCACGCTGCGACAGCACACGACAATGCACGATGCACGCCGACACGCCGAGACCCTAAGGTGCGTCGCCCCTAAAGAAGCAAGCAGATTTCGTCTTGTCTTTTCAGCAGCACTATCATCGCGCTTCCCAGGTTTTAATGTGATATCTAGGGAGAAGTCACTAGGTTTTTAGTATAGCACAGAAATCAGCAACCATAATGTCTGCACTGCTGAATGCCTTCAACGCACACCGAATGAACCACAACACGCCGCTAACGAAGGCCTGCAGTTGTTGGCATGGCGAATACAAGTCTGCCTGTCGAAATGCTGGCTCCATAGGCACTCCCTGTTTGATGATTTATTCAGCGGTCCATGCCCTGTAACCCATCTTCCTCTTCTCGGTGTATTTTCTTGTGTGTAGTATGTTCAGATGAGACGGAAGATACCTACCCAACATTAATTCGGCTGGTGTTTTGTGCGTTGTAGCATGCAGTGTCGTATGCTGCCCAAAGCAAGAATCGCGAAAGCCGACAGGAGAGGCTGCCATCAGTCAGTCAGCTAATTTCTTCAGCGCCATCTTTTTTTCTTTACAGCCTGACGTTCGCTTTGTCCATTTGTAGTGTGCTTGTATAGTGTCGATGCTGCATGTTTGCTTCATGTTCATTCTCAAGACGCGTTGGACTTCCGATGAAACAAATTATGCTGTATTGTTGGAAAATGTCTCTTTCGGTACGCGCAAATTAGCTAAAAGTGTATTGGCATATATGTGGTTGCATAAATCGACGAAGTGGCGAGGCCAATGATACTGAGCGTGCGGCCAGGCAGCCTGCCTTGCAAGTGTCCCTAAATGCAATAACCTAATGAAACCAACAGACTATGAAACCAAGGAAAGTATAGAGGACATTATTTGTAGTCTTTAACTGTAGTGCAGTAATTCTGACATAAATGTACAGAAATTAAAGTGGATGAAAAAAAACGCCAGGCCTGCGCGGAAAGCGCAGCACAGTCACAGCGAAAGCTGGAAGAGCGGCATTTCTAGAGCCCGTTATAAACTCTCCTCTGGCTACTAATACAGGTACATTAGCAACGTACCCACTACGCAGGGGCGTAGCCAGAAATTTTTTTCGGGGGGGGGTTCAACCTTACTTTATGTATGTTCGTGCGTGCGTTTGTATGTGTGCGTGTATATATACGCAAGCAAAACTGAAAAATTTCGGGGGGGGTTTGAACCCCCCCAACCCCCCCCCCCCCCCCCCTTGGCTACGCCCCTGCCACTACGCCACAAAGCGTAATTTTTGGGAAGTTGGGAAGCACCCAGCGCGACATTATTCGTTGTTCTGCGGAGAAGCGAGGTACCATATGTAAGCGAATATGTGCAGTTTGTAGATGCGGCGGTTGATGACGATGAATAATTATGGTTGCGCCCTTTGTAATGAGTTGGAAGCTTTAAACGACCCACTAGTTACGTAATGCATAATGTGTGACGCCCGGTCGTTATTTAACTGTCCCACCACGCTTTATAACACACTTCAACCGGAGAAACGTAGAGCGAGAGAGAGAGAGAGAATTGACTTTATTGAGACCCTGAGGAAATGGATCATTGGAGCTTTATGGGCTTCCTTGGCAACCAACAGAAGTGCACTTGCGAGGAACCCGCTACGCTATAAATCATTGTAATTTTTGAGAAGTAGGGCAGTAGGCACTGTGCCATTTTTCGTCATTCTACAGACAGCCGTGGTACCTGCTAAACGCATGTAAGGCATTATGCGCACTTTGTTGATTCTGTGCGTGATGACGATGAAGAATTATGGCAGAGCTCTTTGTAATGGGTTGGAAGCATTCAACAACCTACTCGTTGCGCAATTCGCATTGTGTGACGCCTGGTTACAGAATTCGCGCTGTGCGACGCTTGGTGCTTATTCTACTCTTTTACCACGCTATATTGCATATGCTAATGTGGTTCCTTCCCGACATGAAGCCTGTGTAGGACCTTTTTGCAAAGTAGTTTCAAGCACCGGCATGGCTCAGAGGATGAATACTGGGCTCCCACGCAGAGGGCCCAGGTTCAAACCTCGTTCCATCCTGGAATTTTTTTTTTCTTATTTCGAGCGATACTGGTTACGGACACCGGCGGCGGCGGCGGCGGACAACTACGGCACCAAAAACGGCCGGTGAAATGATCTCATAACAGCTTTCGCTGTAAAAACAACTTTGCTGCCGTTGGGGACCGATGCTCCAGCAATCGAGCTACGGCGGCGGTCGTTTTCCCATCCACTTTTTTCGGCATTTTTGTGCCTGGGCGTCCTTGGATTCCCGCTGCTCTGTTACCCTTCTATGCCTTTTTCATATATACTACTATAACTCGTGGATCAGTTGACTCTCGCTAGAAATTCCTTCACGCACATCTTCTCGACTTCATAATCATCTCAGTTCCAGACGCATTTTTGGCCGCACACAATCGTTCAATAATTCTGCATTGTCGCGTGCCATCGCACCGTCACTTCCAGGTGATACTGTTTCCTTAAAAAATCCTGCCAAATTTTGTGAACAATTGCAACTTTATATCTTCTCTTGACTTTGTATAACAATGTTTTTCTTTTTTTTTGTCTTTTACTACATATCCGTCGGTGATTTATTTTCCCCTTCCGATGTAAAAGTTTGTTCGCTTAGCCTTCAATGTGGTTCCTTTTATGCTTTATTTATTGTCATTTTTCTGTAACCCGCGCACCACTCTTACTTATTGCTCGTCTGGGACCTGTAGGCAGTGGCGTAGCCAGGGGGTGGCACACCGGGCCCGTGACACCCCCCCCCCCCCCCCCCCCACCGAATTTTTTTAGCCATGGCATTCAGAGCCCACAATGACACTCGACCACATCTGCCTGCCCGGTCCCCACTTCAGATCAAGGAGGTGCCCTCCACCCCCCACCCCCCGAAAAAATTTCTGCCTACGCCCCTGCCTGTAGGGTAATATGCATGAATAAATAAATAAATAATGGCTTTTCTATGTCCTACTGTAGTTACGTATGTAACTTCAGTGTCTTGTTCTGCTATAATTTCGTTTGAGGATGAATGTCTTGTCAGTGAGCGGCACAGTTTGAAGTAAAATTTTTTCTGTTACTTTCACTATGCCATCGAAATCGCTAATACATTTGTCCTAGGGCTTGCATTTCGGTCCTCCCTAGGCAGCGTTTCCTTTCAGCTGTTTGTATGCTGCTTGATTTTTTTTACTACTTCCCTATCCCTTTAACGTTATACCTCAAGAGGCTACGAATGTAGTAACATGGTGAGCGATATCTACTGCCATCTTGCGTTGTGTGTTGAGAACGAACACTCTCAAAATAAAATGTCAAACACCGGCGCTAAAACACATTGCAACGAAGCAGTGACCCCCGCTATCCCCTTGGAGCATATTGTCTAATATAATTGAAAGCCACATATATAATAAATTTCAGCAAATTAAAAGTCCAGTGGCAGTAAATGTTAGAACGGTGTCTTGACAAACGCTCAATAGTAATTATTTTGTGGTCATTTTTCTAGATCCTTACCAGCATACCTGATGTCGTTACCATCTCTGATGTCAACGCCGACGGCGTATTTGAATGCGCGAATGCCAAGTTAACTGACACGAAAGACAATCCTCAAGAGGCCACGTACGTAGTAACGCTCATGGATGGCGCTGACGCTAACAAGTGAGTACGTTTTTTAGAGACGAAAGCATCTTATGCTCGGGGCAGTGTCTGTTCTGCGGCGTCCGCACCCATACTGCGCATGCGCCAAATCTCCCCCCTCTCCTTGCGTGAGCGCGAGGAGATGGCGTAAGCGCTGTTCGTTTCTCCTCTCCCGTTTCTCTCTCTCCGCCACAGATGTGCGTTCGTATATTGTCACGTGGTCGTGACGTCGACGAAGACAGCAGTCGGCCTTTGCAGGGTGAAACTGTTTATTTGGCCGAACTTGTGGCCGGAAAATGAGAAATAGAACTACAGCAATACACGCTTCACAATGATAGCGGCGAACAGGGCGTCGTCCGTCGATCAACTGACAAGCGATCAAGCGCGTCGGCTTTTATGCAGGCGCTATCGAACTTTCCAGCAATATCGCTGGTGGCGGCGTTATCTCTAGACAAAACTGGAACATTCGCGTGCGGGGCGCAATCTTAACAAACCGATCTACTACAATCGCGACGCTTCTAGAACACTACTTCGCGGACAGCGTCGAGCGTTGATAACCGTCCCTGCCGGTCAAACCCGAATACATCAAAACAGGACAAGAAGTGGGCGTGGCATTGCCCCCCTCTGAAAAAGCATCGTCCCGATGCTTATGAAAGAACATAGAAGAGAAAAAAAAAACAAAACAAAACAAGTGCATACACAAATAAATTACAATAACGAAGGAAAAAATAGAGTCCCCAGGCTCGCTAACGCGCAAAAAACGGCTTAAGGCGCACGACATGGACGACTTCAGGTCGCGCACGGCGCCGCTGAGAGTTCGTAATGCCGTCAAGGGCAACCTCATAGTCGAGTGCGCCGAGGCGTCGAAGTACCCTGTACGGTCCGATGTATCGTCGAAGAAGCTTCTCACTAAGTCCTCGTCGGCGTATTGGCGTCCATACCCATACACGGTCACCGGTTTGGTATTCCATGTGGCGTCGTCGAAGGTTGTAGCGGCGGCTGTCAGTCGTCTGCTGATTCTTTATCCGTAGGCGGGCGAGCTGTCGTGCTTCTTCGGCGCGCTGTAGGTAGGTGGTCACGTCGATGTTTTCCTCGTCGGTCACGTTTGGTAGCATGGCGTCGAGCGTCGTTGCCGGGCTCCGTCCGTAGACCAACTTGTATGGCGTCATCTGCGTAGTTTCCTGTACGGCCGTGTTGTACGCGAAGGTCACGTACGGAAGGATGGCGTCCCACGTCTTGTGTTCGACGTCGACGTACATGGCCAGCATGTCGGCGATGGTCTTATTTAGACGCTCGGTGAGGCCGTTGGTCTGTGGGTGGTACGCGGTGGTGCGGCGATGGCTTGTGTGGCTGTGTTCCAAGATCGCCTGAGTTAGGTCAGCCGTGAACGCCGTACCTCTGTCGGTGATGAGAACCTCTGGGGCGCCGTGTCGAAGGACGATGCTCTCAACGAAGAACTTGGCTACCTCAGCGGCACTGCCTTTGGGCAGGGCTTTTGTTTCGGCGTAGCGGGTGAGGTAGTCGGTAGCCACGACGATCCATTTATTTCCGCAAGTCGACGTTGGGAACGGCCCCAGGAGGTCCATCCCGATCTGCTGGAATGGTCGCCGAGGAGGCTCGATCGGCTGAAGGAAGCCTGCTGGTCTTGTGGGCGGTGTCTTCCGTCGCTGACAGTCTCGGCACGTCCTTACGTAGCGAGTGACGTCGGCGGCAAGGCGCGGCCAGTAGTACTTTTCGTGTACTCGTGCGAGCGTTCGGGAAAGTCCGAGGTGTCCAGCCGTCGGGTCGTCGTGCAGGGCATGCAAAATTTCTGGTCGCAGTCCCGAAGGTACAACGATAAGGTAGCTGGCTCGGGCCGGAGAGAAGTTCTTCTTTACGAGGACGTTGTTTTTCAAAGAAAATGATGCCAATCCTCGCCTGAATACTTTTGGGACGACGATGGTCCTGCCCTCCAGGTATTCCACTAGACCCTTCAGTTCAGGGTCGGCTCGCTGTCGTTCGGCAAAGTCTTCGGTACTTATGGCTGCCAAGAAGCTGTCATCATCCTGGTCGTCGGGCGTTGGTGGGTCGACGGGGGCACGAGACAAGCAGTCGGCGTCGGAGTGTTTCCTTCCGGACTTGTACACGACAGTAATGTCAAATTCTTGAAGTCTCAGGCTCCACCGTGCGAGGCGACCTGAAGGGTCCTTCAAGTTAGCTAGCCAACACAAGGCGTGATGGTCGCTCACAACTTTGAAGGGCCTGCCGTAGAGATAGGGGCGAAACTTTGACGTAGCCCAGATGATGGCGAGGCACTCCTTTTCTGTTGTGGAATAATTGACCTCTGCTTTAGACAGCGACCGGCTATCATAACTGATAACCCTTTCCAGTCCGCCCGCCCTCTGCACAAGGACGGCGCCGAGTCCTATGCTGCTTGCATCGATGTGAATCTTCGTATCGGCGTATTCGTCGAAATGCGCAAGTATCGGAGGTGTCTGCAGGCGTCGTTTCAGTTCATGAAATGCTTCGACTTGCGCTGTTTGCCACCTGAATTCGACGTCGGTCTTCGTGAGCTGCGTTAGTGGCTCGGCGATCCGTGAAAAGTCTTTGACAAAACGTCTGTAATAGGCGCACAAGCCGAGAAATCGGCGCACGGCCTTCTTGTCGGTGGGTGGCGGGAAAGCGGCGATGGCAGCTGTTTTCTTTGGGTCTGGGAGCACTCCAGTCTTGCTGATCACGTGACCCAGAAACAAGAGCTCCTCGTACGCGAAGCGGCACTTTTCTGGCTTCAGGGTGAGCCCGGAGTTCTTGATTGCTTGAAGTACGGATTGAAGTCGCTGGAGGTGTTCGTCGAAGTTCGAGGAATACACAACGACGTCGTCCAAGTAAACAAGGCAAGTCTGCCACTTCAAGCCAGCTAATACAGTATCCATGACTCGTTGGAAAGTCGCAGGTGCCGAGCAAAGACCGAAGGGCATGACCTTGAACTCGAACAGGCCGTCCGGCGTTATAAAGGCGGTCTTTTCTCGGTCTCTCTCGTCGACTTCAATTTGCCAGTAGCCGGTCTTGAGGTCCATCGACGAAAAGTAATTCGCGTTGTGGAGTCGATCCAGGGTGTCGTCTATCCGTGGGAGAGGGTATACGTCCTTGTTTGTGATTTTGTTCAGGCGACGATAATAGACGCAGAAACGTAGGGTCCCATCCTTCTTCTTCACTAACACCACGGGAGACGCCCACGGGCTGTTGGACGGCTGGATGATGTCGTCGCGTAGCATTTCATCGACCTGTTTCTTAACGGCCTCCCGTTGCCGCGTCGAAACCCGGTAGGGACTCTGACGGAGTGGTCGAGCATTTTCTTCTGTTATGATGCGGTGCTTAGCAAGGGGCGTTTGTCGGACCCGCGACGACGACGAGAAACAGTCCCTGTATTCCTGCAGAAGGCGTCGAAGCTGTTGCTGTTGGCGAGCGGGAAGACTTGGGTTTACGTCGAAGGGCGGCTCAGGGATCGTCGTCGTAGCTTCGTCAGAATCTGAAAAGGCAAACGCATCGCTGACGGCCAAGATTTCTTCGATGTATGCAATCGTCGTGCCCCTGCTCAGGTGTCTGTATTCCTGGCTGAAATTCGTTAGCATCACGCTTCCTTTCCCTTCATACAGCCGAGCAATGCCTCTTGCGACGCAAATGTCACGGTCTAGCAGCAAACCCTGATCGCTCTCGATGACACCTTCGATGCATTCAGCCGTTTCGGTGCCGACGGGAATTATGATGCTGGATCTAGGAGGAATGGTGACTTGATCCTCGAGCACGTTCAGGGCATGTTGACATGGGTTCATATCCGGTGGTGTCGCTTTCTCCGACGATAGGGTTATCGACTTGGTTCTTAAGTCGATGACGGCGCCGTGGTCACTTAGGAAGTCCATTCCAAGTATCACATCCCTGGAGCAGTTTTGTAGGATTACAAAGCTCGCAGGATAAGTCCGGTTGTTGATAGTGACTCTCGCCGTGCAGACACCAATCGGCGTTATTAGATGGCCTCCAGCGGTATGGATCTCGGGGCCTTCCCAAGCAGTCCTAACTTTCTTCAACTTTGCTGCGAACGGCCCACTGATGACGGAATAGTCGGCTCCAGTATCGACGAGAGCGGTGACGTTGTGGCCGTCGATCAGAACGTCGATCCGGGTTGTCCTTAGAACGTCGATCAGAACGGTTCGAGGATCCGGGTTGTCCTTAGAGTCGTCATCTTCGCGGCTTGGGCTTGGGTCAGCGCTCCGCGGTGGCGTCCGGATCATGAAGCAGCACCTCCACCAGATGTCACGTGGTCGTGACGTCGACGAAGACAGCAGTCGGCCTTTGCAGGGTGAAACTGTTTATTTGGCCGAACTTGTGGCCGGAAAATGAGAACTAGAACTACAGCAATACACGCTGTACAATGATAGCGGCGAACAGGGCGTCGTCCGTCGATCAACTGACAAGCGATCAAGCGCGTCGGCTTTTATACAGGCGCTATCGAACTTTCCAGCAATATCGCTGGTGGCGGCGTTATCTCTAGACAAAACTGGAACATTCGCGTGCGGGGCGCAATCTTAACAAACCGATCTACTACAATCGCGACGCTTCTAGAACACTACTTCGCGGACAGCGTCGAGCGTTGATAACCGTCCCTGCCGGTCAAACCCGAATACATCAAAACAAGACAAGAAGTGGGCGTGGCAATATAATGCGGCGCGCGCTAGCTCCCGTTGCACTCTCCTTCGCAACGGCGCTATGGACGCTCGCTAAGCTGAACGTAAACGGCAACGCCGGCAAGCGAATCTCGAAGCTGCGAGGCTGCGAAAGCGCACATTCGCTGTGCTTCCGTCATTCTCTTTCTGTGCAACGGTGTGCGAAACGCCATGAACAACGTCAACGTCGGCGCTAGTTGCAGCGCCACCGCCGCGGAGCAGAGGAAGGCTCGGGAAGCCGAACGTAAACGTCAGCGTGGGCAAGCGGTAATTCAAACGCCTCGACAACCACCGTCTCATGAGTCACATAAGAGAAACGTAAACTCGATGCACACCTCCCGCGATGCTTTCGCATCCCACCATGGTTGCCCGTAGGGGAAGATGATGTGTATATTTTTTTAGGAGCGGGGCTTGTCCGTCCATCCCTTTGTCGTCCCTGTCCGTGCTTACACAGCACCGTGTAAAATCGAAACATCAGGTTTAGCAATGAGCTAATATCAATCATAATTGTGACAGAGCAACATAAAACACCTGCAAGCACAAACCCTTTATACTAGTAGGCGACTTCAACGTACACATTATGGACCTTAGGATCTAGCTTTGTCGTCGACTCTAACTGTCCGCTGTCACGGTATATAGAAAACCGTTGCTATAGTCGAAACATATATCTGTGTATGTGAATCAAAAAAGAGGTTTACAATAACGAACATCAAACATAATTGTGACTGAACAATATAAAACACCTACAAGCACAAACCCTTTACACTAATCGGCGACTTCATTGCAGACATTATGGACCATCCTAAGACCTAGGTTTGTCGTCGACTCTTTATGTCACTTTATGTCACTTTAGGTCACTATTTACATTATATGGGGCGATGCTCGGGTAACGTACGGATACTCACCCATACGATACCCAGAGCTTCGCCCACTCGTCATGATTCACTTCGTGGAGATGCGTGTTTTTTTTTTTTTGTTCTTCCATCACAGCAGCATCGAAAACCACTCGATTTGCTCTTTTTCCTTCATTCTTGTGCAACGATGCGTACTATCTTTGTTTCTCGCCTAAGTACCCTTCAAAAACCGGCAAGCTACAAAGTGCGCTCAATAGCTTCCTAATTATATCTCGATGTGGTTACTTTCGGTATCGGTGTCATGGAAACGTACGTGATCCGAGGTCATGTCGTAAAATGTGGTCAAGTGCGACCAGAACACCTCCACTACGGAGAATAAAATAAACTAGCGCAGCAAATTTCGTCACGCAGCTATCCTTGGGAAAGATTCTCTCGCTAATTTCCTTCACACTTTTCCTTGCAGTATCAACCTAACACTTTTTCTCCGACACAAAGCGTATTGGCTGAGAATATTTTTTGCACAAAGCTTTTCAGTCAATTCGCACTTTTTCGGCTGCGTTGACGTAGCTTCGAAAAAATGCCTATTTCGGCAACTCATAAGGAAGCACGCCGCAGCGTCGTTGGAAAGATACTAAAAGACAGACAAGGAAGGAAAAAGAAAGGCCAAAATCTCGATATATGAGCACGGACACTATCAAGCGTCCCGTCTGGGTATGTCACGCCCCATTCGAGAAACCGGTGAGTGCCGGGCAGCACAGGGAATCGAACGTATTGGCTCACGCATTAGAAGCGCCTACCACTGCAACTCTGCTACTGCTGCGGTTAACGGTTAACCTAAAACTTATCACGTGCTGAACTCACCTTCTGCGTGTTTTCTCTTTCCGGTCCTTTAGCCCTAGTTTGAACACAGCTCTCGTTGTCCACCGTGTGGACAGAAAAAAAATTTAAGAAAAAGCGTCGCGCAACACGAGTGCGGTCATAAAACGAATATCCGCCCAACATGCGATGAGCGCGGCAGAGTGCGCGCGCAGTGCAAGCAAACCCACGGCAGGCACAGCCGCACCAGCACACTAGGCCAATACGCTGCGTCTCAGAAGCCACGATTTGGACCGATAGTGCGAGGAAAAGAAGCTTCATCGAGAGTTCGCTTTCCAAAACTGGATGTGTTACGTAGCTTATTTCCTAGCTTATTTCTCTCTCTGACGTGGCGATCACGTGTTGTGCCAAGATTGTTTTGCTTCGCTCGTGTGGCGCAAAGTTCTCTCATTTGTCTTCTGGTTCTTTACGTTTAGGTGGTCTTTACGTATTAGATGTATTGCCTAATCTCATTCCGGTTCTCTCGGTCGCCTTCTAGTCGGCTGTTGGTTGCGACATTGGCTGGGACAAAGAGATACTGCAGCGTTTATACCTATGCGAAAGCGTTTCTTGGCTCTGTTGGCGATAGCACTGCATGCAGCTGGTGTCCGCAAATGCCTTGGCCCCAAGGCAAGTGACCCAGCCCTCCGCAACTGACGCCGACGCCTAATTGCCACCGTAGCCACCTGCGGCCACTGCGACCTAGGGCATCGGAAGCCCCGCAGCAGGAGGGAAAGTCCCGACTCCAAGGGTAGAAGGAAAGCGTATAGGAATAGTCGGTGCACTGCGTAAACCTGCCGACGTAGCATCTACGCAGGAAGCGCGCCCTTGTACGCCGTATCAGTTGGCCTACACCACTTTATATGCGTCGAGATGCAAGCTACTTGGTGTAAGTTCATCTTTACAGCGTAAAAAAGGATGGACAAAAGGAGAGAAGCTACATTACAAGCGCTGACCAACAACTTAAGAATTTTTATTAGAACGACAAATATAGACCAGCAACCGGCGCACAATTGTTACCACACATCTGAGCCTGATAAGAAAACTCAGTGTCATGTAAGGCAATCGATGGTGCTCTCACGCACATGTCAGCCAACCGCTTGATATGGTAAGCCTCTACCAGTTCCCTTGTTCTTTTTTCAGCGTGGCGGTACGAGATTGTGGTATCCTGGAATGCCGGAGTGCACCAACAACCGTCACGGTGCCCGGAAAGATGGCTTGAAGGCGCACCTTTAAATGAACTACTCAATTATTTAATTGTTGGTGTTTAACGTTCCAAAACCACGATATAATTATGACGGACGCCGTACTGGAAGGCTCCGGAAATTTCGAGCACCTGAAATTCTTTAACGTGCACCCGAATCTAAGTGCACGGGCCTCAAGCATTTTCACCTCCATCGAAAATGCGGCCGCCGCGGCCGGGGTTCAATCCCGCGACCTTCGGGTCAGCAGTCGAGCACCATAGACCACCATGGCAGGCTTTAAGTGAACTACAATGCTCTCCGAGACCAATAATATTTGTCTCAGAGGGCATGTAATTCACTTGATGGAGGGGAATATTATTCGCCTCAGAGAGCAATATATTTAACTTAATTAAGCGCCTTCGAGCCATCTTTCCCTGCACTGTGCTCGCTGTGGGTGCACTCCTTTTTTCCAGGATACTACAATCTTGTACCACCAGGCTTATAAAAGAACAAGGGAAGTGGTAGAGGCTTAGCATTTGAAGATGTTTTTGCCGACTGTACGTAGCAAAAAAAAAAAAAAAAAAAACAGAACAGGGAATGCGTTATAGAGAACAAGCGGTCTACTCCCTTCTCGAGTTATTTTGGTTTAGATTGTAGCAGGCTTGTGCTCTCTGCCTTCTTCACCGATATTTCCCTCACCTAGTCCTGCGTTATAAAAGCGGAGGCGTCAAAATTTTGGCCCAAGTAGCACGATTGCATAAGGAGCGAGCAGGCGTGCAATCTAGAAGGCGTCGCTTTATCACAGAGGATGGGACCCTGCAGCTTCTGAGCGTGCGGTTGTAGGTTGGGAACAAGGGGCAGTTACAGTTTTAGATGCGAAGTATCTTATGGCGGTGTTCAATCCGGTGGTGGTGGTAGTGGTGTGCGGCGTGACCACCCTTACTACGCATGCGCATACCCTCTCCCCTCCCCCTCTCCACATTCCCTCTCCCCTTCCACCCTCCCCCTCTCCACTCCCGCTCTCCCCTTTCCCCCTCTCCACATTCCTCTCCCCTCCCCTCTCCACATCCACTCTCTCCCCTTTCTCCCTCTCAACATTCCCTCTCCCCCTCTCAACATTCCCTCTCCCCTTTCCCCCTCTCCACTCTTCCTCTGAAACGCGGGCTAGACATGCCGAAATTCTCTCCTGCGCAACGCCGCGATGAGCACCAGCGCATGCGCGTCCCCTCCCCCTCTCTCTCCTCTCCTACGCTGCCCCCCTCTCGCACGCCTGCCGACTGCGTTCACCGCTCGCCCTGTGAGAATTAACGGCCAGGCTAGAGGGAAGACAAGACGCGCGTAGCGTTCCTCTTCGCGTTCCACGACGCGAGGTCGGTAGCATGTCCAAAGAACGCCAACGGAACGCGATCGTGCAAGTGCTCCGGCTTCGCATCGCCTCATGGTCCCCTTTAGCGGTAAATGGTGCAATTTCCTTTCGAATTTAATCTGCTTTTATACCAAAGTTTTCGTTAGAGCGATTACCGAAGCAAAGTTAGAACGCAATCACGAGCCTGTACGGACAAGGAAAACGCGCATAATACAGTCTCGCGAGAAAGAAGCGGCGTGGCGGCGATGATGCGTCTACTGTAGCATCTGCGACTAGTTCCGGATACGCCTTGGGTACGCAACGGCGGGCTGCTGAAGCTAATCGCGGAGGCCACGCCTCAAACCTGACCCAACACTTTGTGCGCCAGCAACGGTTCCCTTTACCCCACTCAGCGTCTTCAAAGCGCGCACGTCACGTGGCGAATTAGGCGCGAATTATGGCGCCGTCTCGCGGGGGCATTGTCGAGATTTAAAGCAGTGTGGACAACAAAAACTTCGGATGAAGATTTTAAAAGCTACCGCCAAGAGGTATAAAACCTGTGCGTGACGACATACACATAATTGAGTAATCACGTGACAGCAACGTGACGAAGAGTACCAAGCTGTGACGTCAGCAAACTGGCGAGTCGTCTGCTACATTTCACACGTCCGCATCGGCCTTATGGCACCAGTTCTACCGAAAAGCGCAACTGCCAGCAAATAGACCATGTCGTCGTCGCTATCGGCGTCGGGGGAATCCGACCATGAGAGTCCGCCTAGACGCGAGCACGTGAAGGTAGAAAGCCATTTAGTTCTTCATCCCTTCGCATCGGACGCCGAAATATTTTGAGTACTACACGTGGTCGCAGTCCTCATGTTCGCCATCGACATCTCCAACGTCACACCTTTTGCAGTTCTCTGCTGACGTTTTCGCTAATGGCTATCGCGATAAGTACTTGAAATAAATTAGCTTTAAATCGTCTATTTCATATCAAAATTCGTCACAGCATTCGTTGCAAGCCCGCAAAACTCATGCTGTAGTCAGTTTCATGTCGGATTACCGTCCTATTTTAGTGTCTACGCTCCTCTAAGCTAAATGAGCCATTTGAACTTTCCCCAAAAACACGATGAATGAGTGAGAACCCCGTCGATCACTTTGGTAAACAAAAATACAGTTTCATTACAATTTCATGAGCCGCTGGAAGCTGCTTATATAAAAAGGAACGCTGCGTTCATGTGCAGTTGAGGTTATGCAGTTGGTTCCCGTAGGGAGCCATAGCTGCTGAATCGTCCACCATATTGGGAAACCAGCTGTCGTTCATGTAGGGGCTACGCTCAAAGATGTTGTGGCATTGGATATCATCGCAACATCCATGACAAGATTTCTGTAAAAAAAACTAATAGGACATGAAGCGTTCATGCATGACATCGATGAAATTGTATAGATAACATGACTGGCAGCACAAGTATTTCATCACAGGACATGAATCAAGTGCACGCGTAAAGGAGTTGTGTGAATACTGATTTTGGAAACTTATCCGAATAGTGCCAGAAGCGAATCCAACGAACAAAATACCGGATTACATAATGATACATTATTATATAATGTATAATGACGCAATTGTACTATATCCTGACGGTGTTACACATTTTTTATGCTATACTTGCTGTCACGCTATGCAACTTGTTGCTGTTTTTTTTTTGTTGCTTATCTCTTAATTTCTTTTTCACTGTTTTCTTTTTTCTAACATCTGCATCAGCCTGAACATGGAAATTTCTTTGTTATGTGACAATTTGTGAGCCCTTGTATGCATCCAATACGTTATGTATATTGCACCATATGCCCTCCTCACCCTATGCCTCTTCGAGGGCTGTTGTGAGGTATACCTAAATAAATAAATAGGTTCTTGGACAGCTACCCAATGTTAAAGATTCATTATTCGCAATTACCGTATAGTGATGACCACTTATCAGTATTCACATTTTAGCACTAAAAGTACAAATCTAGCATCAGGACCAGGTAATCAGATTCATCACATGCCCAGAACTCTCCAAAGAGAGGGAATGGTCGATAGAAAGTTGGGCTAGTTTTGTAGGAACTGAACGGAACAAGGTTAGTTTTCACAGCGTTGGTTGTGCAGACGCGGGTACAAAACCTCAGAAACAGGCGCTTTTGTTGCCTTTTGTCCTTATATTTTGTCCCAGTCTGCATGGCTGACCTTTACGCGAATGTTCCTTGTATAGCTGATTAAGTATGGCTCCTCAAGCTACGTAGCCTACTTCACTGCACAACAATACATTTGTTGTAGTTCTGTGCTGATTCCCTGCTCATTTATGCATAGTTGAAATTTTGAGATATTTGCAAAGTAATGGAACCTTGTTCACAGTGATGAATTGTGTCAATTTTATTCCATTACTCACACACTCCTAATGCATGACACGGGAGGTACCTGTTACATGTATCCATACCCGAAGAAGAGACGCAAAATAGATAAATCTATGCCATTTCGTGGCATGCATGACAGCGCATAACCTGAAAGGCGTGCATGACATGTCATGGTACTATAAGTGTGACGTTAATCACATAGCTTATTTGGCGTGCGCCATATGTAAGGACATGAATCGCACGCAGTGATTTGACAATAACATGCATCACTTGCCTCATGGGACGTAACATGAGTTTTTCTAATTTTTTTACGAATGTCATCCCTTAGGCATAATAATTCTTGGTTCATAAATAGACATACAAATTTGCTTTGTGTTTTACAAATTTGCTTCGTGTTTGTAACATGAGTTGGGAAAGAAATCTGACATGCAAGAGTTGCTTGAATGCTGTGAAACTCAACTTTTGACCAAGTACTTGCGTAAAATGGTAGGCATCACAAGCGCGTAAACTTTACCGTGAGCACGATTCGATCTTAATGCGCAGTAGCATAGAACGCATAGTGTGACTTCTCTGCAGACATTCGAAATTTTACGCAACGGTGCTTGACAAGTGGAAGTTTTGTGACGGGTGCAAAAAAAAAAAAATGCGCAATACGAGCTCCCTTTGAGAATTTTATATTTAGCGCTCATATGTAAACCTCCTCCCACGCCACATATGTGCGTAATTTTCTTGCAGCAAAGTCACTCGATGAGAGAAATTAAAGGGCTTTTCGTTCTTTCTCTCTTCAAGCATTTTCAGCCTCTGAAAACATCAGAAATGCCATCAATATGCATTTTCCCTCACGCCAAAACCTCATCTTTCAATGTTGAGCAGCCATGCTTTCACTGCGGTGATTCGGAGTATACTGTGCTCCTACAAACTAATTGCATACGGGCGCTAATTTCCATCCTATGGATCGTGCGTCGCGCAAAACCTTTTTCAAACTCAATCCGTTGCGAGATATCTACCTAAAGATTGCCCTTGATCCTGTAATTTTAAATGAGAAGCATTTCTTAGCGAACCTCAGGCACTTTGGCCGTTTCCATCCATCCATCCATCCATCCATCCATCCATCCATCCATCCATCCATCCATCCATCCATCCATCCATCCACCCATCCACCCATCCATCCATCCATCCATCCATCCATCCATCCACCCACCCACCCACCCACCCACCCACCCATCCATCCATCCATCCATCCATCCGTCCATCCATCCATCCATCCATCCATCCATCCATCCTATCTGTCTGTCTGTCTGTCTGTCTGTCTGTCTGTCTGTCTGTCTGTCTGTCTGTCTGTCTGTCTGTCTGTCTGTCTGTCTGTCTATCTATCTATCTATCTATCTATCTATCTATCTATCTATCTATCTATCTATCTATCTATCTATCTATCTATCTATCTATCTATCTATCTATCTATCTATCTATCTATCTATCTATCTATCTATCTATCTATCTATCTATCTATCTATCTACGTCTGGGCGTTCTCCTGGTCGTCTCCATAACTTGTAATATACCAAAGTTGGCATAGCAGGGGATCAGTGTATGACGAACACGATTCACTGGTCATGACATGAATAACGCAAAATACCTGTCGCGTACGTCATGAAACTTTCTCTCAGTCACGTGTGGCACATACCCGTAAACCAGAGTTAATGTTATGCGGGTATGTGCCACAGGTGATACAGTCTCAGCCAACACAGTAACCGCGAACACACATTGACACGCAAGGAAAGTGATAATAATAATAATAATAATTGTTGGGGTTTTATGTCCGAAAACCACGATATGATAGGAGAGACGCCGTAGCGAATGGCTCCGGAAATTTTGATCATTGGGTATTATTTAATATGTACCGAGATCGCACAGAACACGGGCATCTAGTATCTTAACCGCTACACCACCGCGGCGAAGGCAAGGGAAGTGAGGAAACTGAAGACAGAACAGCTCTGGAAGACGCTCATCTGCCATCCACTCGTCTACATGGTCCACAACGTGGACCACGTGGATCACGCAAAAACCAGCGTCAGTGCTTCCTACAATAAATCTGCTGAGAGGACCAGGCCTCTCATCATTATCGGTGTCTTCAACATTGATTTATCAATACCCATAAATGCTTGGCCCTTATACTGCGTGAAAGAAGGCTTGGATGCGAACAGGGCATCAGGAGACCTCGCTGCCACGTCCACGACAGGAGGCATCATAGATCATTTCATCGTAAGAGGCATCCTGGATTTCCACCAGCTGTACTATACCTGGCATTTCACTACACTTAGACCTCTCGTAACCGCGATCACGAACGAATCTGATTAAGAAGTGCGGTCCAGCTGCTGGTGCTTACTGATCACGGTGATGATGACCTTGTTCGAGAACTGTCAAGAACGTACTCCTTCTACACATACACACGGGTTCGTGAAACGTGCGTGCGTTGTCCGTCATAACGGACAAGTATAAGCATAACACTATGACTGCAACGTACGTGCAGTGCGCCTGCGTGTGCCACTCGGCTGTGTATATATCTAGGGAAACTTTCTTGAAGGAAGCTAAGTTGCATGTAACGCCTGTCCTGTGCCTCTGTGTTCCTTCTTTGTCCTGTTTGGATTCGCGCTATCCAGTATTGAAGAATATGAGCACTACATATCAGCTTACCGCGTCTGGTGTTGGTAACAGCCATGTTGCTGTTGGCATTGTTACGCAACTGTAAACAACTGGTTTTATAATACATATGCGACTCTTCAACATATGAGTGTGCGTATACCACTTCCACATTTCTCTAGCGTCATTCCAAAACGTTTCGCTTAATATAAAAATTACGCCACAGTCACCATACCGCGCATTCTTCGCATAACATCGATTCCCACGGTACGTGGGATCTGCCGAATTTTATTGACAGTGGTTCTGCTGGCAGAAACACTCAACTACTGAGTTGTACCATTCTTAAGATTAACCAGTAAAAACGATCATCCTTAAAATAATAGAGTCGCCAAAAAAACGATTCCTGTTTCCGTTTAGAGGTGTATCTTAATTTTAATGATGTGCGACGTTAATGGTCTGATTCAAATTAAATGCCTCGCACAAGTGTTTTTCAGTGCTTCTCATACCTAAGTTCTTAATCTATTATTCGTTTTCAGAAAAGCCGTTACTTTCCACGTGACACCGGGCGATACACAGGACCGTATCCAGTACTATTACGATAATAGTAAGTGCCTTTTATGTGTCTTCAGATGCGTTTTTTCCCCTCTGTCTGTGGTAATCCTTTATGGGCGGAACAGAAACGATAAGGTAATGTAATAAAGATCTTACGTAAAGACATCGGGGTGTAGCCACCTTGGGCTGTTAAACGAATGTTTTCTTTGTTTCGTATCTCGTGACATGAATTAATAACATCAGGAAACGTCGAATTCACCAACCCAACCATATTCATGTGCACACGTCCGCCGTAGCGCTGTTCGTGTCATTACACGAAACGGCAACGTTAACAGCCCAATACGGCGAAACCAAAACCATTCGTAAAAGAGTCTCTACATGCTTCGTCTTTGCGTGGCCCTAACACTTTATGTTACAAAAAACTCGAGCGCAAACAGCAGTGCGAGCGAATATAATTATTTTTTTTTACACGTAGGTCTGATTACCCCCTCAATACGTATCTCAATTGCAGCAAACAACACCAGCTAGAAGAAATGTGAGGCATTGTCTCTACAAAAAAAGACCTCGTTTTATTGCGATAGCAATTGTATGGACACTTTCGGCGGATTTTTGCCGTCGTCTTCACTGTTTCCGTCGCCGTCATGTCCTGTATATGTATATCTATCTATATATACATAAAAAGTACAAAGAAAAAATTTCAGAAGAAAAATTTTTTGAAGCACGTGACCGGAGTTTGAAATTTGCGACCCCACGCTCAGCGCGCTGCCTTAGACAATTATGCCATGAGCCACTGGTTATCCAGGGTACCAGCGGCAGAACACAAACGCACGCGGCGCCGGGTCAAACGCACGGGACGCCACACGTGGCGAAATTAAAAGTATGCTAGACGCGGGCCATGCTACATCGTTACCCGCGTTGCGTTTGCGCCGTATCGCTGGCGACCCACGCTAGTTTTCGATTCTTGGGCTGTAGTGCCGCGCCACTCGTGGCCAGTCGACCAGGAAAAAAGAAGAGCGCCACGTTGCTCGTGGTGGCGCGATCTGGTGGCAGCGCTTTGGCTCTTGTTGCCTTATGCCACGGGAGTGAAGGAACGAGACGGCTGAACCAGAATCACAGTGTATATCAGATAGATGTGTCAGTGACCACAATCGACGCCAGCAGGGAACGCGAGCCGTGGCTTCACGTGCCACTGCCAAGCGCCGTCTTTCTTTTTAGATGCGAAGCAGCTCATGGCAGGGGCTTTGTCCCTCCCTCCCTCCTTCCCGCGGCGCCCATCCCCCACTGCGCATGCGCGTCCGCTCCCCCTCTCTCCTCTAGGAATCCTCTGCTCTACGGAGGGCGCGCACGACAGGTGGTGCGTAGGTGGTGCGACAGCAGGATACTCCGCTGGGGGCGCCATGGTAGTTTCGCGGTATGAAAACGACGGAGCGAGCGCGCCTCATTCTCTCTCCTGTGCAGCTCCGCGATGAGCGCTCGGGCCGCTGCCGCGAAATGAGAGCGGCGACGTGGCGATCCCGAACTTCGGACTCGCGAAGCCGAAAGGAAACGTGAATGGCGGCAAGCGGACCCTGAACTCCGGGCTCGGGAAGCCGAATCAAAACGTCAACGTCAAACGCCGGATCTCGAGGCGGCGCGGCAACGCGAAGCCGAATCGAAACGTCGAGCGGCGCTGCTTCGCATCCACACATGGCTCCCTTTAGCGGGAGATGGTGTGATATTTTTTTTTCTGTTGGTTGGTTGTAAAACTTTTATTATATCTATTGATGAATGGGTGGAGTCCCTAGTCCGGGACCCCATTGGCTTGGGCCCCGGTCCTTGCGTGGGCCACCAGGGCCTCGTGGACTTTTCGGTACGGGCTGGACAGTGCCACCTCCCACCCATCTCTACTGAAATCATTAAATAAAGTATTGCTCTGGCATCCCCATGCCATGTGATATACTGAGATCGCGCGCTCTCCGGTTTTGTTTGCAGCCCAGAGGAGGGCGCTTGGCACATAAAGTATTGGGACAACGTGAGCGCTGGAGTCCGAGAGTGGCTTGCATTCTGCGCATGCGCCCTGGCGGCTCGCAAATTTCTTGGGTCCCCTAGCTCCCTGGGTTCCCAATTTTAAAACTCTCTAGTGTTTCGCCGGACTGGGGATGTGCGCATCCGACCTGTACTTCGACATACGGGGCGTAGTCGCCCGTGCTCACAGCCTTATTTCTTGAAGGCGAGGTTTGTACGTCTTGTGCTTTAACAGCAAAGTTTGTGTTCATTCTATAGACTGCACGAAGCTCACTTCGCTCACTGCAGCGGCCGCGTTTGCGAAAGGAGTGAGCTACTAGCTAGAAGAGCCAAAGTAGGGGCTATAGTTGAAGTAACAACAATGAAAGCTATCTCGCGCTTATCCTTTGTATACCTGCGCGTTCTTTTTGTGCGTCCTTCCTTGTGTTTGAGCAGCGTGCTGCAAGTGTCGAGCTTTGACAATTGTCACATCGCACCGCCCTGCGTGTGTTCTTCACCTGCGTCCTTTGTGCATGAACAGCGCGCAGCAACTTTCGAGCTGCTTGCCGTTCTTCGCGTGACATTCCAATTTGTTGCTATCGCATTCATATTGCTTCGCCCTTGAGGCGAAGCGGTGACTTTTTAAAGTCAAGCTTTTTTTTTGCTATATACTGCTTGCTGGCATGGCTTGGCTGGTCGACCGTTCCCTCACTGAGAACATCTCCACCCATTCAGTCTTGCAAAAACTGTAGTGTTTCGTGCCCCAGTTTCCTTATCCTCGGTGCCATAAGCCATCATAATAGCCCCTTCAACGCCGGAAGAATGCGATAAAATTGGCCCGCGATGACTTTCAATAAAAGGTACAGCCGTGCGCATATCCACGAGGGATGTCCTTACCCAAATGCCAGATGTCCTTACTGCTTGTGGTTTGTGTGTGCAGCGTACGTCGCGTGACAAGGTCACGAAATCCGCGTTCCCCGCGGTTGCACACGTGTCGTCTGAACGCTCGCTGGGATGCGGAAATTTAATAATAATGATTATTATTATTATTATTATTATTATTATTATTATTATTATTATTATTATTATTATTATTATTATTATTATACGTATTTTTTATCTTTCTCGTTTTTCTATGTACCACGCAGCATTAACCCTCTTTTTAATGAGATTCTCTCTTCCACTGAATGAGTAGTATCTTCACATAGTAGACACATAATTATTGTTCTTGCTTACTTTAACACACCCGGAATCGACTGGAACACACATTTTCTCACTACATTAATTACATAGCGAACAAGTGCAGCCTGTTAAATTGTCTTGCGTTTGATCCCCTTCAGCCGCATCAAATCTACCGTCAATTCTCGAGATGACGTTTTTAACCTGTGCATGTCAAATAGTTAACATGTTGAAGTCTTACACTCTGGCATCGATCTTGCTATCCCGATAAATTTCATCGATCACATAAGCTATTGTCACAGGGTCGTGACGTCGACGTCACGACCCCGTGGCTGGTCGACAGGAGGACGGTAGGGCGTCCATGGTGGCAGCAGTCGGCGAATCCAAGATGAAACTCTTTCTCTGGCCGAACTTGTGGCCGGGAAACGGAAAGTCAAACTACAGCAACATACACTGCACACTGAGAGCGGCGATCAGAGTGTCGGCCGTCGGAGACACTGATCCGCGGCAAGGCGAGTCGGCATTTATACATGCGGCATCGAACATCCGAGCCTTATCGCTGGTGGCCGCGTTAATTCGAGAACAGCTAACAGATGATCCTAAAACAATCTGGAATGTTCCCAGACATTCCGGCGCGGTTTGCGCGACGCAGTACCTACACGGGCGATGGGCCGGTAACATAAAACAGAAAGGATGGACCGCGTGTGGCATTACCCCCCTCTGAAAAGGAATCGTCCCGATGCTTTAACAAAAGATGGAAGTACAGCCGCGGCCACGTCTGTGTAGAGCGCGCGAGCAGCCGGTTTTCGCGCGGTCAGCCTGACTACTAGGCCGTGCATGCTCCTGACACACCACGTCAAAGCCCGAAACTGCCTCAAGAAACCGGCTGCTCGCGCGCTCTACACAGACGTGGCCGCGGCTGTACATGTACAAGAATGAAGCAAGACCGTACAATAGGCAATAAGCACAAGCAAAAAAGTACAATAAAAAAGCAAAAAGTACAGTCCTCAGGTTCGCTAAGACACCTAAAACGGCTTAAGGCGCACGGCATGGACGACTGCAGGTCGTGCAAGGCGCCGCTAAGAGTTCGTGATGCCATCCGGGATGACCTCGTATTCTGAGCGCCGAGACGTTGAAGCACCTTGTATGGCCCGATGTATCGCCGAAGAAGTTTTTCACTAAGTCCACATCGGCGTATCGGCGTCCAGACCCAAACACGGTCCCTGGGCTGGTATTCCACGAAGCGTCGTCGAAGATTGTTGCGGCGGCTGTCGGTCGTCTGCTGATTCCTGATACGTAGACGGGCGGGTTGCCGGGCTTCTTCCGCGCGCTGAAGGTAGATAGCCACGTCGAGGTTTTCTTCGTCGGTGACGTTGGGTAGCATGGCGTTGAGCGTCGTTGCGGGTTCCTTCCGTACACCAATTTGTATGGCGTCATCTGCGTCGTTTCTTGCACGGCCGTGTTGTATGCGAAGGTCACATACGGAAGGTTGGCATCCTTTGTCTTGTGCTCGACGTCGACGTACATCGCCAGCATGTCGACGATGGTCTTATTTGGACGCTCGTTGAGGTCATGGTCTGTGGGTTGTAGGTGGTGGTCCGGCGGCGACTTGTCTGGCTGTATCAGGATCGCCTGAGTTAGGTCCGCAGTAAAGGCCGTGTCTCGGTATTTCGTCGTACAGCAACCGCACCTCCATCGGCTGCTGCCCTTAGTTTTCCGGATAAGGGCTGGTGGATTGGCCCCGTGTAGGGCCGCTGTACTGCGGGCGTCGCTGAGGGGACTGGTAGCGTCCTGGCGTCGGCGAACGCGATGAACGCCGAGGTGTCCATTCAGTGTGGGCGATGTCGCGCGGCCGCTCACTACGTTGTGTACGCGGTGCGTTGACGGCGAAGCCGCGTAGTCCCATCTGTCGGTACTGGCACTGGCAGTGGCAGCGGTGGTATGGTCTCCCGCAGTAGTAGCAGAGTGGGCGGTTGTCGGGGCCGCGCCAAACGTCGGTTTTCCTTGGCGCGTAGGGCTGGTCGACAGGAGGACGGCAGGGCGTCGATGGTGGCAGCAGTCGGCGAATCCAAGATGAAACTCTTTATTTGGCCGAACTTGTGGCCGGGAAACGGAAAGTCAAACTGCAGCAATACACACTACAGTGATAGCGGCGAACAGAGCGTCGGCCGTCGAAAAAACTGATCCGCGGCAAGGCGCGTCGGCATTTATACATGCGGCATCTTCGAGCCTTATCGCTGGTGGCCGCGTTAATTCGAGAATAAGCTCAACTGTTCGCGTTTGCGCGCTCTACCCTAACAGATGATCCTAAAATAATCTGGAATATTCCCAGACATGCTGGCGCGGTTTGCGCAACGCAGTAGCTACACGTGCGATGGGCCAGTAACATAAAACAGAAAGGGCCGCGTGTGGCACTATAACACTATCGATATCAGCTGTGACATAAGCGAATCACCTATATTTACTGTCAAGCGAGGTGATTAGAAAGGCTTATGCAATGGCCTCTCCACCATTAATTAGTCACTGGTTATCGGCAAAACCAATAAGGATGACCAGGTCCATCAGTTTAGCAGCTTATCTTGAACGGCATGCGCACTTTCATTCCCCAGTACGCGCCTAATCGCCGTAAATATCCGCATTGGTTCTCCTTATAACTACACTGAAGCACAAACATCGCGCACCCGGGAAATCTAAAAGTTCACTGTCTAGTCTTTGCTCATGACATTCTTTCAGGAGATTCTTTTTTGAATAGATCAGGTATTTAATTTTAATTCTCTATCGTTTTGAAAAGTCCGCGGCATTAACAATTTCGGTGTTTTCTTTGATACCACCTAATGCTTTTCTGCCCATGATAAGTAGGTTGTAATGCGCAGTCGTTGTTCTCTCGACTGTGTTCACAATCTATCGAGGGAATTGAACTTGGCATGCCCTTCTGCACACTCTACAGAACAAAGCTTGCTTTCTGCATTTTTTCCCGTGAACGAACTGTAATATCAGTAAGGTGACTTGTTGGGCGAGTTGGTTCATTCTTACGGTAGAATAGCGCAAATACCAAGACGAGAGAAGATGGGAGACGAACAAGCGCAAACTATCAACTGATTTTATTCGTAAAGCACACACTATATAAACGAGCAAGGTCATAGTCACGAGTCACCTTAGCAAACAATAAACTCGATTAGTGGCAGGCGTTCAAGTAATCTACCTCTGTGGCATGCAACGTGATAGATGGCCTCGCTACGCATGCCTCGCCCGATCTGTTAATGAAGAAAGCCTCCTCAATTTCTCGCGCAACCTTCTCTTTTAATCTTGAGAGCACCTTAGCTTCTGATAGCAAGGGTGCGCAGCCGCACTCCCTGCAATGTAAAGACAGATTAGAACAAGGTGTGCCCCTCAATGAAGCTTTATGGTCTAACAGTCTGTTGTTCACACATCGTCCCGTCTGGCCGACATAGCATTTACCGCACGATAACGGTATATGATATACTACCCCTCTGCCACAGTCGACCAATTTATCACGGTGCTTGATGTCGCACCCGTGGTCCCGCTTGCTCTGCCCTAGCAACTTCTTACCAACGGCCGCGCATACACGCCCAAGCTTGTCTGCAGCAGAAAAAACCACACTGCATCCGAACCACACTGCACTGTATGCGCGGCCGTTGGTAAGAAGTTGCTAGGGCAGAGCAAGCGGGACCACGGGTGCGACATCAAGCACCGTGATAAATTGGTCGACTGTGGCAGAGGGGTAGTATATCATATACCGTTATCGTGCGGTAAATGCTATGTCGGCCAGACGGGACGATGTGTGCACAACAGACTGTTAGACCACATAAAGCTTCATTCAGGGCACACCTTGTTCTAATCTGTCTTTACATTGCAGGGAGTGCGGCTGCGCACCCTTGCTATCAGAAGCTAAGGTGCTCTCAAGATTAAAAGAGAAGGTTGCGCGAGAAATTGAGGAGGCTTTCTTCATTAACAGATCGGGCGAGGCATGCGTAGCGAGGCCATCTATCACGTTGCATGCCACAGAGGTAGATTACTTGAACGCCTGCCACTAATCGAGTTTATTGTTTGCTAAGGTGACTCGTGACTATGACCTTGCTCGTTGATATATGTGTGTGCTTTACGAATAAAATCAGTTGATAGTTTGCGCTTGTTCGTCTCCCATCTTCTCTCGTCTTGGTATTTGCTCTATTCTACCGATAAGAACTGTAATATCATTGTCCTTTTACATTTGTAGTGCTGTTCATACTATCATGGTGTGTTTTTCTGACTGTGAGCTTCATATTTTCCCTCTCTTGGTACTGTTCTACATTCTTTCCTTACTTGATTCGTTCGCCAGAACTGAAACATAAGGATTCTTCGTAGGAACTTATATAAGCAATTTATTGACTGATTACTGCTTATGTCCCGCCACGGGGGTCTAGTGGTTATGGTGCTCGACTGCTGACCCGAAGGTCGCCGGATCGAATCCCGGCCGCGGCGGCTGCATTTTCGATGGAGACGAAAATGTTTGAGGCCCGTGTGCTTAGATTTAGGTGCACGTTAAAGAATCCCAGGTGGTCGAAATTTCCGGAGCCCTCCACTACGGCGTCTCTCATAATAATTTCGTGGTTTTGGGACGTTAAACCCCAGATATTATTATTATTTACTGCTTATAACCCGCCATGGTGGTCTAGTGGTTATGGTGTTCGACTGCTGACCCGAAGGTGCTCTTTTTTGGCAGCGGTGACAGCATCGACTGTACATCCGCTAAACAGTTCCTGCTTCATATTGCAGATCTGCCGACGACCAGGGTGCGAAAAACCGTATCACCATCGCTGTGCGAACTGGACAACGATAAAGGTGACGAGCCACAGAGCAGGACCGCTGCGCAAGCCTGATCACTCCCGTTCAGACGGCGCTGGATATCGGCACCTCGTGACCAACGTAACAGCCTATAAAGACAGCCATGCTCCGGGGACACGACATTTGGCAGCGGTGACAGCATCGACTGTACATCCGCTAAACAGTTCCTGCTTCATATTGCAGATCTGCCGACGACCAGGGTGCGAAAAACCGTATCACCATCGCTGTGCGAACTGGACAACGATAAAGGTGACGAGCCACAGAGCAGGACCGCTGCGCAAGCCTGATCACTCCCGTTCAGACGGCGCTGGATATCGGCACCTCGTGACCAACGTAACAGCCTATAAAGACAGCCATGCTCCGGGGACACGACATTTGGCAGCGGTGACAGCATCGACTGTACATCCGCTAAACAGTTCCTGCTTCATATTGCAGGTTAGCCCACTTTTCTTCTACCTTCATAAACCTCTTAGAAGTCTTTGCTGTCACTGCTGCCACAGTGTACCATAGTGTGTTCTGCAGCGTATGCCCCTTTGTGTTGTGAAATTTGCAAGAGTGCCTAGATAACCGTTGAAATGAGTTCTGGCAAACCTGACGCTCTGTCAGATATTTCTAAAGCCTTGGTCGAAAAGGCCCCAGCTAGCATAAAAGAGGTGTCAAAGGTGCTTGTCGAGATGACCTCTAAATTTGTTGAAGCTATGGGTGACCTGAAAAAGGAGATGAACAAGATTGATGCGACGAATAACTCAATGAAAGCTGAGCTCACTTCCATCAGGCAATCAGTCGGGTACATGAACGAAAGCTTTGAAGAATACCGAAATGAAATAAAAAGCCTTCGACTTGAGCTCAGCGAAGTGAAAAACCAGGGACTTGAATGCAAGAAAGAGAACATAAGACTAAACAAAGAGCTGCAGGAAACGAAAAAGCAGCTTACTGAACTAAATCAGTACAGTAGGCGCAACAACCTTGAATTAAGAGGTATACCTAAGACAGAAAACGAGGACGTTCTCGAAACAGTCGCGAAAGTCGCATCTTCCTTGTGCGTCGAACTTTCTGACGGTGACATTGACGCGGCTCACCGCGTCCCGTCAAAGGGCAATACGCCCCCAAACGTAGTAGTGAAGTTCACATCCAGAGCAGTTCGAGACAAATTACTGAAGGAAGCTAGGAAAAAACGACTGAACACTGCCATGCTAGGTTTTCAGAATAGCGACCCAGTCTACATAAACGAACACTTGTGCCCCGAAAGAAAAATCCTCCTTGGAAAAGCCATCCAACAAAAGCGGGAAAAAGGATGGAAATTTGCATGGGTCTCTGACGGAAAAATACTTCTACGGAAATCCGAGAATTCGAGAGTAGTGCATCTAACAAGTGAAGAAGATTTATCGCTAATAGTATGAGTGTTCTTTTTTTTTTTTCTTTTCCCATAACTTATACAATATTCCTTAACAATGGCTTATACAATAAAAGAAGTTGACAATCTTTGTAGAGCAAAATCTACATCAGTTTTTCATTGCAACATCCGAAGTATTAATAAAAATGGGGACTTGCTTTCTGCTTTCCTGTCGCAGCATGCGCATTCGTTCAATGTGATTGCAACAACTGAGACGTGGTTGCGAAAAGGTGAAACATTCAATTTTCCAGGTTACAGAACAGAATCAAATGCGCGCGACTCACGTACACGTGGGGGTGGCGTTGCATTGTTTGTAAAAGATAACATATCCTATCGCAAAATTGAAACGGCCACATATAGTTGCAATGACATTGAATCCCTTTTCATTCGCCTTGAATATGACGTCATTATTGGTGCACTTTATCGCCCCCCGAGCAGTAGTATCACAGGCTTTCTTGATAAACTGGAATCAATTTTCTGCGTTTTGTCGGGACACCAAAATAAACCAGTGATTATAGTAGGCGACATGAACATAAACACATATATTATGAAAGACAGTGACTATAGCTATTTGTTGCAGTCCTACAACTATCGTAACTTAATTACGTCACCAACGCGTATAACTGAGGTATCGACGTCCTTAATTGACCATGCACTGACAAATCTTGACACGGGGGTCACCGGAGGCGTCTACCTGGAGCCAATCTCTGATCACCTACCTATATTTGCCGCTTTAGACTCCCCAACGAGTACCACGGAAACGAAAAATAAAATCGTAACAAAAATAGACTACAAGGTATTACGAGAAGAAATTTGTGGTATTAAATTCAATGAATTATACAACGAGGATATCGACATGGAAATTGATAACCTAATCAAATATCTAAAAGTCGCTATAGAAAGGAGTAATCGCAAGGTCAAGAAAGGCCGCCATGATAAACCTATGTGCCCCTGGATGACAGAACAAATACTTCAAATACTCAAGGCTAAAGAATACTGGCATGACAAATGGCGCCATAACAAAGACAATCCCTACTACTTACAGCAATTTAAAATACAGCGGAATAAATCTGTCGCTATGATTCGAGAACGCAAAAGGCAGTATTATACTCAACTAATTAGACAGACCGCTGGGAACACGAAAAAACTGTGGGAGATAATGAACGAAATCATAGGTAAACAACGTAAGCTAACTGTGCTTCCCGAAACCATTGATGAAGATGTTGTAGAAAATTTCAACGCATATTTCGCAGGTATTGGTCCATCCCTGGCTGAAAAATTTAATGACTCGGACAACCCTTCTATATCGCAGAGTCCTGTGCTTAACACCTTCGTTATGTATAACATTGAGCCTGAAGACGTGATAACAACAGTTAATAAAATGTCTACCTTCAAAGCTTCTGGATTAGATGGCATTCCTATTCGTATGATTAAAGATAATATAGATATATTAGGACCAGTATTGTGCCACTTGTTCAATCACTCCCTCAGCTGCTCCAGATACCCATCTCAGCTGAAGATTGCTAAGGTTGTCCCTATTTACAAAGACGGAGACCGCAGTGACCCTGCTAATTACAGGCCAATATCCTTGCTCAGTACCATTAATACTATATTTGAAAAAATTCTGACCAGTCGGTTCCACAAATTCATTGAAAAATATCAGGTTATGTGCCCGCAGCAACATGGCTTTCGTCCGAATCATTCAACCTCGTCCGCAGTGTTAACGTTAACTCAAAAAATTAATGTAGCTTTGCAAAATAATATACTTGTGTGTGTCATATTTCTAGACCTGAAAAAAGCCTTCGATACAGTTGATCACAACATACTTTTACATAAACTGAAACATTATGGTTGTCGCGGCAGCCCATTGGATCTGCTTACTAGCTACCTTCATGAGCGAGTGCAGGTGGCAAGAATGAACAATATTACGTCATTACCAAAGAATATGCGCACTGGAGTTCCTCAAGGATCCGTCCTTGGGCCACTTTTATTTTCATTATATATCAATGACCTCCCACAATCTTTAGACACTAGTGAAGTTCTTATGTACGCCGATGACACTTGTATTGTTATAACAGCTCACAACATTTGTGATCTGGAAACTAAAGCAAATAAAGAATTAAAAAAAGCAAGTGAATGGTTTGTGATGAACAAACTTACTATAAACGTAAAAAAAACTAAATATGTGGTGTTTCGAACGCGCAACAATATCATGCCTCCTAAATCACTAGATTTACGAATAAACGAATTTCCACTTGACGAAGCCAGCTCATTTAAATATCTTGGCGTAGTATTTGATAACAATCTGCACTGGAAAGAGCAAATAAATGCAGTTTGCACAAAGCTTTCATCGGGATGCTACGCACTCTCACAAGCGCGCCATCATCTCGATACTAACACTCTTCGTATTTTATATTTCTCACTCATCCACAGCCATATCTCCTACTGTAACGAATCATGGGGCGCGACATATAAAACTTATCTTGAACCTGTACGCAAACTTCAGAAACGAGCCCTGAGAATTATTACCAATTCAGGCTACGACGAGCCTAGTCTGCCTTTGTTTATAAAAATGAATATTTTGCCCTATGATAAGATACACGAATTAAAAATTGCCACGTGTGTTTTCAATATTGTCAAAAACAACCTGCCTTTTCATGTTTCTTTATTTTGCACATCTTCTCGTGTGACCAGAAATCAAGTATATGGAAACTTTAATCTCCCCCCAACAAAGAATGCTTACGGGCAACGTTTGCTACAGTTTTCAGGACCAAAAATTTGGAATAAACTACCCGCAGAAATAAAACAAGCGAATAATTTTCCATCAGCGCTAAAAAAATACTTACTAGGTCTGAATAGTGTTTACCAGTGTGAAGAATCATGATGTCATTTTGGTGTGTGTGTGTGTCAGTAATTTGCTGAAACCTGTTAAAAAAACATTCTCAATCAGTTATTTGTTCTTTTGGGATTGGCCATGTAGGTTTAACCTTTCATAAGAATGCAAGAATTTGCCTTGCTTACACGTGTTGCGTAAGCTTATATACACCTGTTAAATACAATGTGCACTTACCCATACTTTCGTTTTCCGTTTGTTCGCTCGTGCAATTTAGGATGTACGATTACTATCTATATGTATGTATCATATCTTTCTTTTGTATATGGAACTTTTATTTATTCATCTTTTTGGACCCGCAACTAGCCTTTGGCTATGGGTCCAACCAGTTTTGATATTTCTGTATGTTTCACGTCTGCAAATAAAGATTTGAAATTTGAAATTTGAAATTTTGAAACCGAAGGCGCACCTTTAAGTGAAGTGTAATGCCCTCTGAGACGAATATTATTGTTCGTCTCGTAGAGCATTGTAGTTCACTTAAAGGGACAGAAGAGAAGCAATGAATTGGTTTAGATTGATAAAGTGTGCTCGGAGAATTCTTGTGTAGTTTATTTCACCACCATAGGTTTATTATTAGAGGAGAAAACCAAATTCAAAATTTCATTTTTAAATTTCGCGCCAAACTTTGTAATTTGTGACGTAAAAGGTTTCAAAGAGCATTTAACGTATTTTGGCGCCACTGGCTCGACGAAATTTCCACAAACTCGTTATGTCAAGTATCTGGCCCCCTCAGAGGACAATGTACTTCGATTTAACCGATTAGGAACTACGTAGGCCCAAGCAGGCGCCGTCAAAAATATGTGACGTCACGGCAAATGGTGCGGGAATTCCAAGGTGGCGTTGCCACCTGTATTTTCTTTTTGCGCGTTTTCTCGCTTATTAAGCGTCTTCTCGCAGCAAGCGTGGTGTTTTTGGTATCGTGGAAGACTACTTTACTAATGCGAGAAAAATCGTTTTGCTCTTTAGTGTCCCTTTAAAGGAAGAAGAAGAGAAAGAGCATGAAGAAGGCAGGGAGGTTAACCAGAAGTTTGCATCCGGTATGCTACCCTGCACTGGGGTTGGGGAATAGGGGGTTGAAAGCGAGAGAGAGAAAATAAATAATAAGAAAAAACAAAACAAAAAAAAAAACAATCACAACCACACACACACAAGAGCGTTCCGCTCAGAGGCGCTCTGACAGGCCAGTGGATCGCAGGAAGGCGAGTAGTGCTTGTAAAGCCTTCTTCTGCGACGTTATGTCCGGACGATGGCGTAAAAGTCTTTCTTCTGATAGAGGCTGGTCGTCTATCTTGTTGAGAGCATGGCAAAGAGATTGTCTCTGTGTTCTATACTTCGGACAGTCACACAGAACATGCCGAATCGTTTCTTCGTCGCCGCAGTGTTCACAGGCGGTGGAGTCGGCCATCCCTATGCGAAATGCATACGCACGGGTAAACGCGACGCCCAGCCATAATCTACAGAGAACGGTAGCGTCACCTCGGCGAAGTCTTGATGGCAGTCGAAGGCTTAACGTCGGATTAAAGGTGTGTAGTCGTGCATGCATGAAATGTGGCTCATTCCAATTTGACATGGTGCATTGGCGAGCGAGCATGCGGAGCTTCCGAGCAGCGTCTGTCCTAGAAAGAGGTATCGACAGGTCGCGGTCCTCTGTATGGGCTGAACGGGCAGCTTGATCAGCCCGTTCATTGCCGATAATCCCACAGTGACTTGGTAGCCATTGAAATGTAATGCAGTGTCTTTTCTCGGTGAGGTGGTGGAACATCTCGGCAGTCTCAAATACCAATTGTTCGTGCGGACCGCGGCGTAAAGTCGACAGTAGAGACTGCAGTGCCGCCTTGGAGTCGCAGAAAATCGTCCACCTTTTTCTCATTTGGTCGTTAATGAAAAGCAGCGCGGCGCGAAGCGCTGTGAGCTCTGCTGCCGTCGATGTTGTTGGGTGAGCCGTCCTGAACTTGATAGTTGTGGCGATCGTTGGAATCACGACCGACGCTGTTGAACTGCTCGGTAGGACGGAGCCGTCAGTGTAGACGTGAGTCGAGTCGTGATACTTCTCGTACAATAGAAGTAAAGCGAGCTGTTTAAGAGCTGGTGCTGACAGATCTTGTTTTTTCTGGACGCCTGGTATTGTCAGGTTGATGACTGGTTGTTTCAGGCACCATGGAGGAACCGAAGGTCTCGCCGCCGGTGTGAAGCCAGTCGGTCGCGCATACACGCCCTTTAAAACCTTCCATGGTGGTTATGGCGCTCGAATGCTGACCCGAAGGTCGCGGGATCGAATTCCGGTCGCGGTGGCCGCATTTTCGATGGAGGCGAAAATGCTTGAGGCCCGTGTACTTAGATTAAGGTGCATGTTAAAGGGACACTAAAGGTAAATATTAAGTCGACGTTGATTGTTCAAATACCGGTCCAGAAACCTCGTAGTGCTACTTTTGTGCCAAGTAAGTGCTTATTTTGAAATAAAATCGCGTTTTAATGGTCCGCATCGCACTTCAAATCAACCGCCTGAAAGCGGTATTTCCCTCGTCACTGTTGCCGTTCCCAACGTTGCCCGCCTTTACTGCGCGGCGGCGTGCACTGGCGTCGTGCACCATCGGGCACCCGGCAACGTCCCATGCATGCGGCATTTTGTCGAACTTTATGTCAGAGTGACTTTCACGAGCGAAACTACCACTGAGACGCGACCGCGTGAGCGAAGCAGGGCGCCGGGCGAAGCGCAGTTCGGCGAAAACGGAACCTTTGAACCAAGGGCGCCGTTCCCCATGGCAACGCCAAAGAGGTTCTTTTTTCCATGAATCAAACAGAAACAAACAAGCAGCATTTTATTACGTCTCTTGATGCACGGAAGGTTATTTTCTTATTGCAGCTAGTTTGATTACTAGTGATTAATTGTATTCAGACCCTCCCACGTCATCGGGATCACTTCCAAAATGTCCCACTGGTGGCGCTCATCGTGTGATACATTTAGCTTAATTTCTCGGTATGTAGGACACTGCTGTTGATAATATTGCCGTTTTAGACGCTGTAATACATTGAGCTTTCACTCTGACATACATTGTTACCGTATTTACTCGAATCTAGGACGGCCCCGATTCTAAGCCGACCTTCAAAATTCGCAAGGCCAGAAAAAAAAACTTACTCATTGTACTCGAATCTATACTGCAATCTAAGCCGAGCCCCCACTTTCACACATCGTTTTTTAGAAAAAAAAAACATCGGCTTAGATTCGAATAAATACAGTGTATTTGCCTTTAGTGTCCCTTTGAAGAACCCCAGGTGGTCGAAATTTCAGTAGCCCTCCACTGTACGGCGTCCCTCATAATCATATCGTTGTTTTGGGGCGTTTAACTCCAACAAGTAAAAAAAAAAAGAGATTATTGCTTATACGTACGTCATTCGTTTTGTTTCGCGTGTTCATTACAATTCCACATGTATATTCTTTTCGTTGCAGACGCTGATGCGAAGGAAGTAGCGCAGTTCCTGTACTCGAACTACGAGACATGTTCTATCCTTAAGGGCGATTACGAAGGCGACAGTAAGAAAACCACCTTTTTTTTATTATGTGCCATATTGTTGAAGTTGCCCAGAGGTGGGGCATAAATATAACCAGTTATAATGTAACAGGTGTGGTTTCGCGCTAGTTGGTACTACATGCACTACTGCTTGCACAAAAATTTTGAGACGAAACACGGAAAAGACACTTATAATATATATATATATATATATATATATATATATATATATATATATATATATATATACACACAGTTCTTTCACACGTATCATATACATGTGCATCGCCTTGATGATAAATTCTGTTAAAAGATTGCGCATGGCTGTGTCTTTCGTCCTTCGTCTAAAACATTCTTGCGCAAGAAGTACTAGCGTTTTAACGTGATGCGTGTGCACACTCTTAATCATAGGCGTGCGCAGAGGGGGGGGGGGCAGGGGCGCCCCCCCCCTAGTCACCTAAGAAGAGGGGGGCGCGAAGTCCGCACCATTCATTGATTTAATAGGGAAGGGGGGGGGGGCGCCGCTATGAACCCCCCCCCCCTTGAAGGGGAACCATGCGCGCGCCCCATGCTCTTAATTCTATTTAACCACCACAAGACGCTCGTTTCAGTGAGGTTGCCTAAATTATAAAAAGTCATTTGTATCTTCCCCAAAACCCATGTAACAAATCTTAGCTGCACGACATTTTTATGTAAAACGTATAGTACACAGTAAACCACTTTACACCCTTAAGGGGGTTTTTACATGTCTATTACTAACACCCTTACACCCTAGCAAAAGAGAGTTTTCACGTATCAAAATACCCATACCATAGGGTGTTGCCACTGGCCTAACACCCTTATCATGGGGTGTTTCCAATGGCCTAAACACCCTTATCACTGAAAAATGTGAAAAATAAAATATACCAGTCAGGGAACACGTAATTGCAGATGACATTAGCATAGAGGGTGCACGCACGCGCCAAACCGCACACACAACAGAGCGTATTGTAAAATACCACATGGACGGAGCGTTCGTGCTACACAGCCTTACACTGACCACCTGGTATATATAGCCATACACAGTAAACCACTTTGCACCCTTAAGGGGGTTTTGCCGTGTCTATAACTAACACCCTTACACCATAGGAAAAGGGTGTTTTCACGTATCAAAACACCCATACGATAGGGTGTTTTCAATAGCCTAAACACCCTTATCACTGAAAAATGTGAAAAATAAAATCTACCAGACAGGGGACAAGCAATTACCGATGACATCAGCACAGAAGGTGCACGCACGCGCCAAACCGCACACACAACAGAGCGTATTGTAAAATACCACATGGACGGAGCGTTCGTGCTACACAGCCTTACACTGACCACCTGGTATATATAGCCATACACAGTAAACCACTTTGCACCCTTAAGGGGGTTTTGCCGTGTCTATAACTAACACCCTTACACCATAGGAAAAGGGTGTTTTCACGTATCAAAACACCCATACGATAGGGTGTTTTCAATAGCCTAAACACCCTTATCACTGAAAAATGTGAAAAATAAAATCTACCAGACAGGGGACAAGCAATTACCGATGACATCAGCACAGAAGGTGCACGCACGCGCCAAACCGCACGCACAACAGAGCGTATTGTAAAATACCACATGGACGGAGCGTTCGTGCTACACAGCCTTACACTGACCACCTGGTATATATAGCCATACACAGTAAACCACTTTACACCCTTAAGGGGGTTTTGCCGTGTCTATAACTAACACCCTTACACCATAGGAAAAGGGTGTTTTCACGTATCAAAACACCCATACGATAGGGTGTTTTCAATAGCCTAAACACCCTTATCACTGAAAAATGTGAAAAATAAAATCTACCAGACAGGGGACAAGCAATTACCGATGACATCAGCACAGAAGGTGCACGCACGCGCCAAACCGCACACACAACAGAGCGTATTGTAAAATACCACATGGACGGAGCGTTCGTGCTACACAGCCTTACACTGACCACCTGGTATATATAGCCATACACAGTAAACCACTTTACACCCTTAAGGGGGTTTTGCCGTGTCTATAACTAACACCCTTACACCATAGGAAAAGGGTGTTTTCACGTATCAAAACACCCATACGATAGGGTGTTTTCAATAGCCTAAACACCCTTATCACTGAAAAATGTGAAAAATAAAATCTACCAGACAGGGGACAAGCAATTACCGATGACATCAGCACAGAAGGTGCACGCACGCGCCAAACCGCACACACAACAGAGCGTATTGTAAAATACCACACGGACGGAGCGTTCGTGCTACACAGCCTTACACTGACCACCTGGTATATATAGCCATACACAGTAAACCACTTTACACCCTTAAGGGGGTTTTGCCGTGTCTATAACTAACACCCTTACACCATAGGAAAACGGTGTTTTCACGTATCAAAACACCCATACGATAGGGTGTTTTCAATAGCCTAAACACCCTTATCACTGAAAAATGTGAAAAATAAAATCTACCAGACAGGGGACAAGCAATTACCGATGACATCAGCACAGAAGGTGCACGCACGCGCCAAACCGCACACACAACAGAGCGTATTGTAAAATACCACATGGACGGAGCGTTCGTGCTACACAGCCTTACACTGACCACCTGGTATATATAGCCATACACAGTAAACCACTTTACACCCTTAAGGGGGTTTTGCCGTGTCTATAACTAACACCCTTACACCATAGGAAAAGGGTGTTTTCACGTATCAAAACACCCATACGATAGGGTGTTTTCAATAGCCTAAACACCCTTATCACTGAAAAATGTGAAAAATAAAATCTACCAGACAGGGGACAAGCAATTACCGATGACATCAGCACAGAAGGTGCACGCACGCGCCAAACCGCACACACAACAGAGCGTATTGTAAAATACCACACGGACGGAGCGTTCGTGCTACACAGCCTTACACTGACCACCTGGTATATATAGCCATACACAGTAAACCACTTTACACCCTTAAGGGGGTTTTGCCGTGTCTATAACTAACACCCTTACACCATAGGAAAACGGTGTTTTCACGTATCAAAACACCCATACGATAGGGTGTTTTCAATAGCCTAAACACCCTTATCACTGAAAAATGTGAAAAATAAAATCTACCAGACAGGGGACAAGCAATTACCGATGACATCAGCACAGAAGGTGCACGCACGCGCCAAACCGCACACACAACAGAGCGTATTGTAAAATACCACATGGACGGAGCGCTCGTGCACAGTCGCGCTACACAGCCTTACACTGACCATCTGGTATATATAGCCATAGTATCTTAAGCCGCCGTTCAGTGCCGGTGGAGATATTCCTGTTCCGTATAAATGAACATTAAACATTAAGAGAATAGGCGTAAATTTATGGTACGCTTGTAGATATCCCTAAAAGAGACATACCTCTTAATCTAAACTCGCCTAAGATCCAACGACATTTTAATCAGCGAGTCCCAGTTATCATCTGGCACGCTGTGGTACGGGCCATGGGTGTTTCGATAACCCATAACACCCTTACCTCCTAAAGGGTGCTTAGTTAGAGCATTACCCCTTAAAGGTTATTTTGGGGAAGGAAAACACCCTTACACCCCAATTTTTGCAAATTTTGGTTAGGCAAAAGGGTGTTTTGCTTGCTTGAAACCCCCTTAAGGGTGCGAAGTGGTTTACAGTGTAGTATTTTAAGCCGCCGTTCAGTGCCGGTGGAGATATTCCTGTTCCGTATAAATGAACATTAAACATTAAGAGAATAGGCGTAAATTTATGGTACGCTTGTAGATAGCCCTAAAAGAGACATATCTTTTAATCCAAACTCGTCTAAGATCCAAAGACATTTGAATCAGCGAGTCCCAGTTATCATCTGGCACGCTGTGGTATGGGCCATGGGTGTTTCGATAACGCATTACACCCTTAACTCCTAAAGGGTGTTTAGTTAGAGCATTACCCCTTAAAGGCTATTTTGGGGAAGGAAAACACCCTTACACTCTAATTTTTGCAAATTTTGGTTAGGCAAAAGGGTGTTTTGCTTGCTTGAAACCCCCTTAAGGATGCAAAGTGGTTTGCAGTGAACATATAAAGTCAGAACAAGCCCTTTCTACGTATACGGCCAAGAACACGCAAACCTATGGAGACATAACTAAGAAATATGATTTTAGAATCCCGGACAAGCCACGAAGGTTGGCATATGCGTTGTAAACCATTTTGCATCCTTAGAGAAGCTTTAATCCGCCTGAAACACCTTTTCACCAAACAGGAATTTGCAAAAATGGAAGTGTAAGGATGTTTTGCTTCCCATGTAGCCTTTTGGTTTGCGTAATGGCTAATGTTACACCTAAGAAACCCTTGAGAACTAAGGGTGTTTGGAGTTGTCAAAACACCTGGAGCGACATACGACGGAGTGCCGGCTAATAATTCATAATGATAAACAATAAAGTGTTCAATTCTCGGCGATTTCGTATTAACTGATCTGTCTGTTTGGCACTACCTACAAGCCCACCATAAATTTACACGTATTCTGGGAATGTTTCTTGTTTAGTCATGCAGAAAAGGAACATTCCCACAGGCGCGGAAGAGCAGGTCAAGATTTCTTGGTTATATTTACCAGACGGTCGGTGAACGGCTATGTATCGTGAGCGCTCTATGTGGTGTTTCACTTTGCTAGATTGTGTGTATGGTTGTGTGCGTATGTGCGGCATTCTATGCTTCAGTCAATAAATTTTTACAGCGAAGTTGTATGTAACTAGGTCATTCGTAACTCCACGAACAGTAACCTAGTCGCAACTGGACGAACAATTACCTACTGAACAGAAAACTGTCATGACCATGAGCAAGGTTTACCTTCAAATGAAAAAAAAAAAGTGCCCGTGGCTATTAAGACTGAGCTCAAACGGCATGCTGGCAAACTGGACGAATCGGCTGACGTGAGTGCAAACCTGAGATTGATGAGACGTATGAGCGTCGCGCGACTCCGCGAACAGTCACGTAGTCAACAACTACTTGCCCTCAACAGAGGACCCCTATTTGCCACGGAAATTGGGCGAACACCACTGATCACCACCGGTCCACTAGAAATAAACAGAAAATTTCATATGAATAAATGAATAAATGAAATCAGTTATTTATTCAAATAACAAATCAGTAAGTATATATATAAATTACCTTCACGCTGCACTCCCGGCGCACAGAGATCGAGGTTCAAGTGCTTTATGGGAGCATGCGACAATGGGAGCATATGGGTTGAGTTGACTGAGAATTGACTGAGAAGAAGCAGATGGCCTTCGCCGTCGAGTTGCCTTAGGCGAATGCGTCAAGTACAGCTCTCACTGGAGCATAGAGGACCCTGTGAGAACATCAGATGGACACAATTATTTCGAAGTGCCTTACGAAGTGTTGTTTCGCATAAACCAACCGCAGTTCTAGTAAGTAATGCTATAGAATTCAAAGTTTTCACAAATTTCCCCGTCCAATTAAAATATCTTAGCTGCACGAATGATTCGACTTCGTTCAGTGTGGTACTGGGCACTCTACTCTCCCACACACAGAATTTACATTAAAGTTAAAACGTAATTTAAAGGTCATCAGATGCCTGCGAAAGAGTGCTACCTCGTTAGTCAGTGAACGAGTTCAATTCTTAGCCTAATCGGGTACTTGATTAATATAAATATTTCAACAATATTTTATTAAGAGCGGTGTATGTATTAAGGCAGAACGCTTAATATCACACTGTTACGATGCTGTTCGCTATTTCACTTTACCTTCCAGGAGTATATGGTTCAAAGTTGCTGTTTTCTTTACTCTTTTACAGGGTGCCTACTTTTTGTCAAGAAAGAACTCAAGGACAACGTACCTCAAGACTGCGTAGAGAAATTCGGCGAACTCTGTGGCGTCGCTGTTTCCATATATGACCGAGATCTGTGTTCGGACGACTAGAACAACTTAGTACCGTCAATGCGGCCGCTTGTAAGCTAAGTGCGAACGTGCAGAAAATTTCGTTCTCCAAGACCCGCGCAACGTATTGCCTTTCTATGTAAAAGCTCCTTGTTCATCGAGAATCTTTAGCTTAGAATCGAAGTACCAGTTTCTGCACGTAAAGTTGAGATTAAGCTATGCAAACTTAAAAAAAAAATTAAACGCCATACTGCGCAGTTTCGAGTCATATAATGCTCATTCGCACTTTACAGAAAAATATTGACGCGCGTGGAACCTTTCTTGTGTAGCCTCGGTGACGGTTTTGTGTAGATGTTGCATTCTCATGAATAAAAAAAAAATCACAGCATATCCACGTGGTGACTGATGAGTGGGGCGAAGCTCCGGAGGATATCATCGGTAAACCGTGAATCTTCTTTGTAACGCCCCATCAATCGTCATATAAAGAGTGAGAAACACTGTGTGTATATTACAAACATCAAACTTTTATTTTTCTTAGTTAGATGATGCTTGGCTTGCGTTGTCCCTTCATTATCACGGCTTTATGGTCCGTGAAATGAAGGGATAGCGGTTCCTAGTACGGGTTGCCATTGGAAATTTGAAAATACCAGGTCTATACGCGTCCCTCGAATGGTCGTTGGTTTCATATGATCAAAGGACGTGCACGTGAGAGCATATTTGGCTGCCATATGTTGTATTAACCACTCATTGTTCTTTTCGGTAATATCGACATTCAGGTCACCAGCTAATACAGATGGTCTATTCTTGTACTTGTCATAATTACACGATGCCGTGTCAATGAATGTCTTGATATTCCCACTCGACAAATTGGGTGCAAGGTACATGGTCATGATGATGCATCCATCAAAATCGATGGCAGCATATTCACCGTGGTGGCTTCGTGTCGTTGGTAGTAGTTTCAGATATTGTGCCTTTTCTGTTTGTTTGACGTATACGGCCACACCAACTGCAGGACGCTCTGCATCATCGATGCACACGACTGGAACGTATCGTTTGATATACGGTCTTTTGGCGTTCCACCTCTCGGTAAGATAGAGAACGTCCACCGCTGTAAGTATGGGGTCCCGTTCCACATCGTCTACAAGCTTGACATAAAACCAGCTAGGCTTACATGGTAGGCGGGAACTACAGAAGGCGACAACAAGTAAAGAAAACATAAGAGAACGGCAATCTTTTGCCAAGACGTTCGACCACTGCAAAGTTAACGGCTATCTCGTGGGTGGGTCTCTGTAGCCTTGTCCTCCAGCGAAAGAAAAAGCGAACCAAGAGGGAGCCTCATGGCGCGTTACTTCTGAAATGTTGTCTTCGGGCGTCGTTGAAAACACGAGACGTAGTGAAGAAGAAAGAACGCCACACAGGCGAACACGCACGACAGTCTCGCTGGTCAAGGTCGTCTTCTTCTTCTACTGCATACCAGAGCGCGCGCTTCTCACGAACTAGAGGTGGCTACTACAAACAAACGAACAAACGGAGGATGGACAGACCCACGGCATAAGGAGCTTCGCCCCTAAAAACGTCTTATTGGAAGGCTCTATCTAGTTGGTGCAAGACTGAGGTAGTATAAACAAAAAGATGGCTGATCCCTCTGTCCTATATGGGAATCGGTATAACACGAAAGTGAAACGTGTCGTCACAGAAGTAGTTGATTGTCTATAGTGCATTGGTATATGAGAGCTTGTATAATGTCTATTGTTGTTTGGCAGATATAGCACCACATAATGGGGGATGCACCCACGTTGACGCCTAGTGGCACATCTCCGTACCGAGGACTAACGCCCATGATTATGATTTAACCCTTGCGGTAGCTGAAGTTAACATATACGTGGACACTGCATATGGTGAATCCCGCGCAAAGATGGCATCAGCAAGCACATAATAAACGCTGATACTCGATATGCACTCCTTCAAAGTGTCGTGAAACGCGAAGAGAAACGCTACGCACGTCGTGTCTTCCCTCAAGCCTGGCCGTTAATTGTCACAGGGCGAGCGGGGAACGCGGTGCGACAGCCAGGCGAGCGTCGGAGAGCTATTTTTCGATATGGATGGATGTTATGAGCAAGGCCTGTGCTAAAGCCACCACCTCACGGTGTGTTAAAGCGTTGACGAAATTACACTTCACCATGATTTAAGTAGCGCACTGACGGACAAGGACAGAGAAAAAGAAGGTGTGCCTTTTTAGTGTTGTTCTTCACCTTTATATTAGCATGTTCTTCCGAATAAAATCAGTTGCGAGTTAGCGCCCGTGTTGTGCACCTTCTGTTTCTCTGTCCTTGTCCGTCAGTGCGCTACTTAAATCATGATGAATCCGTACCAACTAGGTCAAGTTTCAATTCTCATGCAAATTACACTTCTATTGGAAACGCGCCGTATGGTACGATCGTCGCCCTCCATGGTCGTAGCAATGGCACGTTTTTTTTTTTTTCGAGCCCTGTGGCACAGATGTCAGCGCTTCGTTATAAAGGGGACGCTCATAACATCCATCCATCCATCCAAAAGCACTGCGAGAAGAAAGTGTGAAAGATAAAAGGCGGGTTCATGTAGCCTACGTTATGTGTTTGGCGATAGCTCAGTGGCCTAAACGCCCGCCAGCCATCGTCGCAGACCGAGAGGACATGGGTTCGACTCCTGTCAAAGGCACTTTTTCTTATAGTTTTTTTCTTTGCCATCCGATAGCGTTCATTTTGCTGACGTATTTCCGTGACGGAAATACGTCATAAAAGTCTTGGTGGACCCCGGCATACAACACTTTCGTGTTAAAATACTCGTTATCGCGAAGATAAAGTAATTCGAATAGAACTCAGTGATCATGCCTGTACTCACGAATGTGTGCGCTGAATCCAGGCATCATTACAGAAACGCAAGAAATTATACTCATGATGTCAAACGGAAGCCGCTGTGAACTATTCTGAACTGAGCTGCAGCCTTTCAATATCTAAAAAAGAGCAAACGCTTGGCTCCAAAGTCATAAAATGATAATTGGAGATGTGTAGAGCGAAGCAAGTGCGTATTAAAGTATACCATGCGACATTCTAACATGCTAACGCATATCGGAGCTGACAGAAGGGAAATACTTGTAAGTCAAATCCGCTCATACCTAAAACACTTGTATACATCTTATACAAATGCGTGTTTTTGTATGCGTCCACAGGATGGTGCGTAACCGATCCCTGGGTCGGTCCCCTCTTTTGGGTGAAATAAAGTTTTGATCATCATCATCATCACGTGAACACGATGTTAATGCAATGAGTCACAACAGAGACGTATGTAAACATATTCGCATGATGCCCGCTCGCAATATAAAGCTTTAATGGGATATTTTTAAGCGCCGAAAGCTGGCGACCGAGAGAAACGGGAGACAAACGTAATCGGCGACCTATTAAAAGATAAAAGTTATTTCTCTGGTATACCTGTAAATCTCCTTTTCTACACACTACCCGGAACTGCTCCCTTTCAGCCAGAAGCAGCTTCGTATGAGTCTGAAAAGAAGCGAAAAGTGGCGATGCCACATTATACTTCTCACACCGCCTCACACGAAGATAATTTGAGGCCCGTGTACTTAGATTTAGGCGCACGTTCAAGAAGCCCAGGTGGTGGAAACTTCTGGAGCCCTTCACTACGGCGTCGCTCATAATCACATCGTTGCTTTGGGACATTAAACCTCAGATATTATTATCGCACGGAGATAAATAGGTGTGCACGACGTCCGATAGCACTTTGTTGAGTGTTTATTGGTGGAAACTACATAGGCCTCTGCAAGAGCAAGACGTTGAAGATGCGAAATTCAGGCAACTCGAACGCGCGGGCATCAAGGCACCCTATTCAGCTTATTATTGTAATGCAGCTTCCGCATTCAACAACGCTGTGTCTCCGCAGCCTACTGCTTCGGGTGCGATAGCACCGACTAATCAAACTGCGGCAATGGGTGCCACAGAAAGCCAATGACGTCGACGGGAAAATGTCGCGCATTAAGTGCTTTGATGGAGCGAGAGACACCCCAGCGGGAAGCGTAACGCCTTTCCGCGCGTACAGCTCAAGCTACGAACTCTACCTGTCGCATTCTTGAAGCGCCATGTGGTATTGCATCACCACAGATGCAGGTTACCTTGTTACTGGAGAGCATAGGTCGGCAAAAATATAGGATCTCACGCCGACTCACTCAAAAAATATATTTTGCACTGAGAGCTCACTCGGACTCAGACTCACCGAAAATTTCCTCAACCAGACTCACTCGCACTCAGACTCACTAAACTTTTTCTCAACTGGACTCACTCGGACTCAAACTCACCAACATATTGCTCAGCCGCACTCAGAGTCAGACTCACGGCTTGAACTGAGTCTGAGTGAGCCTGAGTGAGTCGACTCATGAGTCCGCTGGCGTAAAGTTAGCTTTTCCCATCATGGTGTAAATGCTCTTAACGCCAATATCTCACATAATCGGTGCTCTACAATACACCTTTTCATCTTATACCTTCAAATACTAGTTATGAGTGGTTGCAATTCTGTAAGTACGTTGTTACGAAATGTGCGACTCACACGAGATATTTCTATCAAGAACTTCCCGTGCAAGAGTTTGCGGGGTGAAGTCATGGAACTCTCTCTTAGCACCCCCCTCCCCACTCTCACACTTCTTATCAGTGCTGGGCAGTATCGAAGATACATGTATCTTAGATGCTATCTTAGATACTCTTTGGGTATCTTGTATATGTATCGCGATACGTCTCGCAAGACGTGTATCAGTATCTGTATTTCCGATACATTGAAGAATGTATCGTGTATCTTAAGATACAAGATACTGCAACACCACCGCGCGAAACAATAAACGTTGTTTGAACTCCGCTTTTTATGCTGATACTGCTGCCACTAAGCCAATAAAACTGAAGTCAGTGACATTATTGTATCTTTCCGCCAGAGTTTTCCAGCGAGCGCTGATGAACTCTGAGCGCCGGTATTGATGGGAGCAGAGTCACGTGGTGGCGCTCGCATCGTATCGAAAGACAAGCGCGCGAACATCGACGCCCAGCCGACCTTCTGCTTTCTCGGTGTTCTTTGTTTTTTTTTCTTTTTAGTTGTGTCATTGCCACGACACTGGCTCTTAGCCACTATCCTGCGCCGCGTAATCCAATGAGTGCGGCGTCTTTCGCACAAATTCTGGTGATGACGCTGTAGTGTCGTTATCGAAGTTTCTCTTGCGTTGTGTTTCGTCACGAAGTCTGAAGAATACAAGAATAGGGTTGCTTTGCGCCTTGAGGCTTTCAAACATCGGCGATTTGAAGGACCTCGTGTTTACAAGTTTGACTTACATGCAATGAGATATGCAAATAAGATTCCAACAGCTGTAGCGCCACCGGTACCGATGCTGGATCTAACAGAACGAGCATTTACCTAACAGAAGCTATCTTGGCGTACGTCTTTTTCTATTTATTCAATGAGTTTTTAAAATCATATTTTTATTGTTAACACAAGTTCTTTCTCAGCTCTCCGTCTTTTCCATCCCATACATTGCCTGTGTCTCTGTATTGTTTTTTTTTTTCGGTCCGCTTACTGCAATATACAGTAAAACCTCGGTGATACGACCACGGCTCGTACGAATTTCGGGGTGATACGAATTTTTCTGTGGTCCCGGCCAAGGCCCATTAGCCCGCAATGTATTGGAATACGGTTGTTGCGAACCGATTTGCACCCCGCGACGTTTGATACGAACGCGCGGGCGCGGACATGCGCGCTGCGCGACCATCCACGGTGCGTCGTTGCCTCCGAGATAGTGGGCGCGAATCTTGGAGGCCTTTAGGCGCCTTCGCATTTAGATTACAGATGAAGTTCACGTCACGCTTTTTTTTTCCCGACGCGTTGACGCGTGCTACTGTGCTCGAGGCATCAGCGTCTTTGTACTGTGTTAACACGTGCCTGCCACGTCGATGCAAGCCATGTCCGCGCAATCAGACATTCTATGAAACAAGACTGAAACTTGGGCTGCGGGTCAGTCATGAAGTCCTATTAAATGTGGACGAAGACCCCAAGAGACAAAGCGGACGGTCTTGGCGACGAAGCTTGGCCTCTATCTATTGTGTGCAAAGCGCTTCTTAAGTCACTTTCGCCGCAGTACTCTAGTGTCATGCAGAAAAGCGTAGTAAGATTAGGAAGGGACTACTAACGGTCACGGGGCACAACACATCTGGTTCATTAATTACACACGCGCGCATGCACCGTATATTTACGAGTACAAGTATGATCGTTGACATCTAAAAACTTTACTGGCAATAATTCAGGGCTGTTGATGACGACGCTGCGGCCCTGAGAAACACTGAATCAAAACGTATGCCAACTTTCTTTTGTCGCATACTAATTTTCCATGTTTTCTGGTGATACGAATTTCGGATGATGCGAATATTTTTGGTAACCCCGCGAGATTCGTATCACCGAGGTTTTACTGTATCTTTAACGAGCTGCCAAGGGAAGATATTTTATTTATTCTTACTTTTAACTGTGTGCGCCGTTTCTGCTGGTGTTTGCATACTTATATTCCACTTGAGTTTACTGTTTTTTCAAGGTGATGTTGGGAACAAATATATAATAATCTGCTCGTGTCTGGAGTATACAGTAAGAAAAATCCTGCTTACTACTTAGTAAAATAGCGAGGTTAGTTTGCATTATAATAACGTAAATTATTAGGAGCCATCTTAAAGGTCTTAGCAAAGGAATTCGGGAAAGATTGTTTTACCAAATGCTCCGTTTTTCTCACGAGCATCCCAACGACCCGTTTTACGCTATTTTCCATGGGCACTGAACTTTCTGTGGTCTTACCTTAAATGGTTAATTGTTATAGCTATTGGGGGTTACCCGCGACGGTGGGCTAGCGATTATGGTGCTTGACTGCTGACTCGAAGGTCGCGGCAGGCGCATCTCGATGGAGTCAAAATGCTAGAGGCCCGTGTGCATAGGTTTTGGAACCCCAGGTGGTCGAAATTTCCGGGGCCCCCCGCTACGGCGTTTCTCATAATCATATCGCGGTTTTGGGAGGTAAAACGCAGCAATTATTATTAGCTCTTGGGGGTACCACCTGCGCAGTGTTTCTATACTTATTCCCTGTGTTTGATACGGAACCACTTTTCTATTTTACTTGTATATATTGGATTTTCTTTTGTAGGCTTCCCTAAAGGCTTTTAGGAGCTTGCTCGCCAAGCTTCTTATGCTCGCACCTTGTCCACATCGCAGTGACCGTCGGCTCCCTACTTCTCATGGGTCCCGCCAGGAGCGCAGCTGCGCTCTTTCCGGTGATTTCAAGAATGCTCGCTAGATTGCGCCACCGCTCAAGGCGGCACACACTACGCTCGGCGCAGCTGCGCTCTCTCATGTGACTAGTAAGTAAGTAAGTAAGTAAGTAGGTGTTCCTAATCCCTTTTGGCACAGGGCAGGCGCTCGCAGCGCCACAGGACAAAATGTTGTGCGCTCCAACACGCACTCACACACACACACACACACGCACACACAAGGCAGGCGCTCGCAGCGCCACCAGACAAAACTTCGCGCTCCACACGCACTTCACGTGCACACACACACGTTTTCAGCCCTACTGTTGAAAAATTTGGGCCTGGTATTGCACCGCCAGTTCCGCCACCAGGGGAAACGTGCCCCCGGCCAAGTCAAGCCAAGTCTATCCAGTGGCGTCGGTGTTGTTGGTGTCGTCGTTACCGACGTGCTGTCGGCCCGTCACCAAACCGTCGCTGCGCTGGACTCTGTCGGGGTGTTTGTCCACTTGCCGGCACAGTCTGTCCCAGAGTTTTAGGCGTCGCTTGGCGCTCTCGGTGTGCTCGACTCGGGTGTCGACGGAATCGTCTGAGAGACCCAGATATTCCGCCAGGCTTAGCGTGGGGTGCGCCCTTGCTCCGAGTCGCGGGCAGTCCATCATGATATGTTGGATGGTTTCCTCCGTGGCCCCGCATAGGCGGCACGACGGGTCCGCGTCAAACAGTTCCCAACGCCGCTGCTGCGTGGTCAGTGACCCCGTCCTCGCTTGGAACAGAAGGGCGCTTTCCCGGTCGCCCCTGTAAAATGGCTCACAGTCTGGAGCCAGCTTGTATTTGAGGTATAACTGCAGGCTCCGTTTCTTTGCCGCCGACGTGCGCCACCTCTCTGTGCTGGCTTCGGTGATAGTTTTTTTGTGTTATTTGACGCCATTCTCGTTCAGATTTTGCTTCTTCTAATTTCGTGTTATGGGCAAATTTATTTTCCAGGGAAGCCAGTCGTTTCATCCACTGTGTTTTTATGCCCCTGTATCGAAGGTGCAGGTATATGCGCTGGCTGTAATTTGTTTCTGGCAGGAACTTTAGCCTGCCAGCATATTGTATTTTTGACCTTGCTTCGCGTACTTTGAAAGTTGACCAGGCCAACTCCTCTGTTACTGCTGCGTTTGCTGTTCCAAAGCTGCCTCCCAGTAGTCAGCGCCCCAGTTCATTTTGGTGGCGGTCCATACATCTCACTGTTTTGGTAGAGTACGCCAGTGTGTCGCCTGCGTAGGTTATTGCAGGCACAGCAAGGTTCTTCCAAAGCGTGCGGCCTACTCTGTAGGAGTTGTACGAATGCCGTGGCGAGTGCCACACCCTACCTTTTAGGCGGCTGGATTGTTTTAGTAGTATTTCTTAGTGTTGTCAAGGTAATTATTTTGGTCTGATATTGTTATGCCTAGGTATCTGTATGTTGCTGTTTTCTTGATGGTGTTGCCTTGAATGAAGAATGTTATGTCTCAGTCATCAATATTTATGCCCAATTATTGTGTTTTGTCAGTGTTGAATCTGAGGCAATCTTCGTGGGCTACGTGAGAACAGATGTCGAGGAGGTGTTGCAGGTCCTTTGGGGATTCGGCCAATAATACTATGTCGTCGGCGAATGCCAAGCATGAAATTTTTGTGCATATTTCTTGGCGCTCAGTTGTAATGGTGGAAAGACGTAGCCCTGGTCATTCTCTATTTATTTGTTCTAGTAGGCTGTTAATGTAAATATTGAATAGTGTTGGCGATAGTGGGCACTCTTGTTTGAGTCCAATATTTTGTTTCACCAGTCTAGATTTATATTTGCCCAGTTCATACACTGCCGTACACTCTGCATATAATGCTTTTAGTAATTTGATGAAGTTTTCCTCGATATTAATTTTTTCTAGCTTCTCCCACAGTCGTGAATGCGGCATTGAATCATATGCTTGTTGTAAATCCAGGTATGCCAGGTATAGTTGAGATTTGTCCTTGTTTTTCATTTCTATTGCCTGGGTTAGGGTAAAAATATGGTCACTTGTCCGTCGGTTTGGGCGAAATCCATTTTGCGATTCTGACAAGATTGAGGTTTTTCACGGTGGTTCTGTAGCCTGCAGTTGCGGACTGCATTGAAGAGTTTTAGAATGTTACTCAGTATTCTTATGTGGCGATAAGCCCCAATGTCACTTGTTTCCTTTCCCTTTCCCTTGTGGATCAGCTTTACCCGGCTTTCTTTCCAAGTTCTTGGTATTTCTCTGCTTGACAGAATATCACTGAAGCAGCCGCGTAGCGTTTTCTTTGCCTCTGTTTTGAATGCTTTCAGGAATTCATTTGGTATATCATCTAGTCCTGATGCCTTCTGGTTCTTTAGATCATTTATGCGTCTTTTTAGTTCTAGTTTAGAAATTGGGCCTGTCAGCTTTTCTTCTTCAGGTGTGCTGGTCTCGTCCTTTGTTCCACTACTGATCTGGTGTGATGGATCTACTGGATTGGATTGCATATTTTCAAAATGTATGTGTTGTTCAATTTCTTCTTTGGTATGTAGAGGAATGCTATTTTCATTCAGTAGTACGAGTGGATCTTCCTGAGGGGTGTCCTTTGGTTCTAGTGTCCTTATGTATGCCCAAACCTTTGGCTGTAATGGTCACGGTTCTTAGGTATTATTCTTCTTTTTTGAATCTCTGGTCTATCTTTCTTGCGGCCATTTCCTTTACTTTTCTTTTTTCGGCCAGGTATTCCTTCCAAATTACGTCTTTTTACGTCGACTCCTTGGGCGTATGACGGTGCCTTCTGGATAATTCTTTGCGAATGCGGATTTCTGTCTTCAATTCTCCATCAAACCAAGGTGTGTTTCTGGTCCTTTTTTTTCCACATGTTTTCCCAGTGGTTTCTTGTGCTACTAAGAGGCATTTTTCTACGAATTCCTCGTATGCTAGAGGTTCTATTACTGTTGACTCATGTTTATTGGAAAATTCGTCCAGACGCTTTTGCTCTTTCACTTGCCAATGAGCTTTTGTAGTTTCAGGCCGGTTTACTCGATGTGGTTGATGGCGTCTGAGGCACAGTTTCATTCTGTTGTGGTCACATCCACAGCTATTTGTTTTGTCTTCGTCTATGTACAGAGATGTGATGTTTATATCTTGCCTTACAGCCTCTTGATTGTAAAGTACGTAGCCTATAGCGGATTTTTTGGCTTTGCGTGACCATGTGTAAGTGCCTTCACAAGCTGGATGGAGGTTAGCTATTTCTAAGTTGCATTGTTTAATTAATTTGCGAAAGCCAGCAGCATCTTTTTCATAACCGTCCAATTCTACTATGTGGCAGTTGAAATCTCCCAACAATAGTACCGGTTCGCCTTTGTAGGTTAGCTCAATGTCTTTCTTGAGGCATGCGTGAATGTTGTCATTCCACTTTCGTTCCTCTGGGCCTGTTGCCATGTATAAGACACAAATGTAAAGGTCACGTGTGTCAATCTTTACTTTTATCCACATGTGTTCGTTGTCTTGACAGTCCCCATTTACTATGATTCTCTTTGGCGTAAATAAAACCAACGCCTCCTCCCCGTTTTTGTCCTTTGCTTCTGTTCTTTCCCTGCCATACTAGCCCCGGGAGAAGAGGTTCGTCGTCCCGCAGGTGAGTCTCCGTTAGAGCGTAGATATCTATTTTTTGTCTGTTCACTTGGTCTTGGAGTTCAGCCCACTTGACTTTGTTTGTTCCTTGCACATTTAGTAGCCATATGCTGAGTTCCTTTTTCGCTTCACTATGCTTTGTTCTTCTGTTTCATATTTTTCTGGAACGTGATTGGCGGTGATCTCTGGGGGACTGAAATTGGCGGGGAGGGGGGTTGTGTGTATTGCTTTGCCTGTTTGGTTGCTTACCAGTGCCGGTTTCTCTGTCCTAGTTTGCCTAGGGTTGTTGTTATTGCCTTCAGTAGCGTTTGCACTGTCCTTTGGTCTGGTCTTGTTGATCGTCTCCAGTGTTGTAGGCGAGTTGGCTGCTTGTCCCATAAAAAAAGATTTTATGGCCTCACTTATTTGATTGCCAACCTGGTCAGCTGCCTGTTCCGAGTAGTGGATATAATTTAGGTGATCTTCGGTTAGGTGGGCAGCTGTTGAAATAAACCGCACACTGGGACCCAGTGCTATACACGCAGTTTGGACTGCTATGTTCCATGTTTAGCATGCTTTAGCAAGTGGTTGACTCCTTGTTTTCGGTTCAGGGATGGCACACACTATGTAGTGGTGTTTGGGCGTCTTTTGGCTCCAGTATGTCAGTTGTTGCTTCAGTTGGTCAGTGCTCTTTTCAATGTCCTGCTTTATTTAGGACGTCAGTAGTACCTACATGGATTATTAGTTGCAGCTCCGTGTTGGTGGCATTTGCATTCTGAATTTCGCCTTCAGCTCGTTGAAGTGTTTCTTCGAGATTGGCACCAGACTTTGTAGTGATGCGTAGTCTTTGGTCACTGTATAGCTTTACGGAGGTGTTTTTTCAATCGATGGGCATTGGAGTCGCCTAGGACTACAGTGCGCTTGCGTTGTGGTGGATGGTCATTGGGCTGCATTTGAGGATAGGTATGTTTCTGCTTCTGCTTATGGTCCGAGCTGAGCTGTTGCTGCGTCTGGCTGGTGTTCTCTGTTTTCAAGGGTCGGCCTCTTTTGCCCACTAGTGTCCAGGGATTGCCTTCCTCTGCTAGCTCAACTGTGTGCTCAATGTCTTCACTTATCCTGCTTGTGTCCTGTGTTGAAGTGTCTTCCTTCCACTGGTTGTGGAATTGCTTGTCTGAGGGGTGTTTTGGCTCTGGTGTCCCCGAGTCGTGTCGAGGTGTTGAGGTAGCCTGGTCTCCGTTTTCTTGGGGGTCCTGAGTACAACTTGTCTGTTCGAGTTTTTTTATTTGATTTTGGAGGGTAACAACCTCTTCCTCGAGTTTTTCACGCAAGTTGCGTTCTGTGCTCAGCAAAGTGTGTAGGTTTTGCCTATCTATTTTTGCCTCAGCTTGAGCGGCTTCCCACTCGGCCTTTATTTGGCCAATTTGTTGTGCGTGTTCAGCACGCATTTTTATTTCTTGGAGTGCTATTGAAGCCTGGATTGCTGCGAGTCTCGTGCAGAGGTTGCATGTGTATCTGCCTGCCTGGGCTTCTTGTGTGCTGGAGAACGGGGTGTCATCAATGTTTGCCCATTCTTGGCAGCTCTCACATTCTACCATTACTGCTCCGTCCGGCGAGCCCTCCTCCAAACGGGCACTGGTTCCTTTTGTTGGGGCGCCTCGGCGAGTCCTGGTCATGTTGCAAGAATTTCTCTTAAAATGGTATTGTCGTTTTGTGTATGTGTGATGTTAGAGCAGTGTTGTTGTTCTGTCTCTATTTGCTCTATGCTATCGAGAGTCTATTCCAAAGGGTGGGCACCAGTTTCAATTTGAAATTGCCGCCTGGGAGGAGTTCCGGTTCTAGTTACGTTTGCCGAAACATAGATGGCGCATGCTGTCCGTTCTCGTTCACTGTTTGTCGTGAGGGTATCAGCGCGTTAGGCCTAGATGTTCAGGTTTGTATTGCGCTGGATAATATGCAGTAATGCATGTCATCACATACCAAGTGCGTCTTGAAAGGCCCGGGGCTTTCACTGGTCCGCCGAGTGCATTCCTGACGGCGGGTCGCTTCGTTGCCCGGCGGGTCGCTTCGTTGCCCTGGAAACCGATTCCGCGTGATGCGTTTTCTTGCCACGCGTGATGCGCTCTTCAAGAATGCTCACTAGATGGCGCGCCACCGCCAGCCACCGCTCAAGGCGGCGCACACCACGCTCGGCGCAAGTGGCGCAAGCGCTGGTTAGGTGACTCTTCTAGGATACATCTTCGCTTGGATACATCTCCGCATCATGAACACCCCAGCCAAGGCCGCAGCGCGACGGGCTCGACGCCAAGACCCTGCGGTGAGAGCCCGGGAGGCCGAAGCGAAGAGGGCGCGCCGTCAAGCGGACCCGGAGGTGCGGGCCAGCGAAGCGCGCCGTCAAGCGGACCCTGCGGTGAGATGTCGCCGAGCAGAAGCAGCTCGGGCTCGACGCCAAGACCCTGCGGTGAGAGCCCGGGAGGCCGAAGCGCACAGGGCTCGCCGTTTATAGTTCATTCAAATATTATATACTTCATCAAAATGTATATAGTGCATCCAACCGTAAATTGATAAACATTGTGTATGTAATGCGTATATAACAACGTTGTCACGTCTATATATGATGGTAGAGGAATGTGTTTCAACTTGGTAAACAACATGTCTTAATGTGTACATATAATGTTTATAGTTCATCCAAATGTATATATACTTCATCCAAATGTATTTACTGCATCCAACCATACATTAATAAACATTGTGTATGTAATGCATATATAACAACGTTGTCACATCTATATATGATGGTACAGAAATGTGTGCGAGCATTCGCGGGTTACCCGATCACCTCCGAGCAAGCTCCTCTAACATCATTCACCTCGTGGATATGGCGGTGAATTTTTTACTTTTACTAATCAGATATAATTGGCAATATAGTGTAAATAGCGGTGGTTTCCTGCGGCGCTTTGTGCAACTATACAGCACGTCTAAGACGTTTCTGGGCTGCACATATTCTCTCGTGGAATAAAAATTGTTAAAAGATTGTGCATTACTGAGTACGTCGCTAACGAACGCTTTACACCAGCAGATAAGTGAATATAAAGGTCATTTCAGTTTTATGTCCTCTACGTAAGCACGATGCGCCGCAATGAATGTCGCTACCAGCGTTCTTGCTGATGCACACCTGTCCGGTGATCTGGTACTGCGAAAACCGTAAAACGTTTACGGCTAATGTAGAACTCCACAAGGGTATTTGCACCATCGTGCGGAGGCTCTTGTGAAAGTTCTTATGGAAGAATCAGCGAAGTGTATAGAGAGCTGTCATGTTAAGCAGCTAAAGCAGCGCCGATAAGTTGTTTCTGAATGAAACTAATATACTTGAGCAAGAAGTACAATACTTTTGAGATACTGACATACATTTCATTCAAATGAAACAAAACTGGTGGCAGTTAATGAATGTTCAAGCTAACATTTTTGTGCATAGCCGTTTAGTGCTACATTATATAGATATATAATGACTAATTTGCGAATGTATCGAAGTATCTTAAGATACAATTGCAATGTATCGTATCGGATACAATCAGTGTTGTGGTATCTTGTATCTGTATCTCAAATACTTCTTGCCTGAGTATCTTGTATCGTATCGCGATACAATTTCAAAGTATCTTTGCCCAGCCCTGCTTCTTGTCAATAAACATTGTGGTGGAGCATGAACGCTAGTGCATTGAGGCACGTGTGAATAGATTTCAGTATAAACGTCAGCCGGTATAAGGCTAATAGTAATGCCGATAGGTGAGTAGATAAGTCCATGGGTCGGCAGTGAAGTGTGGAGCTCGCTCATACTCACTAAATAAATATATTTTGTGCTTAGGGCTCACTCGGACTCAGACTCACCAATATTTTCCTCAACCGGACTCACTCGGACTCAGACTCACTAAACTTTACCTCAACCGGACTCACTTGGACTCAAATTCACCAGCGTATTGCTCAGCCGGACTCACTCAGACTCAGACTCACGGCTTGATCTGAGTCTGAGTGAGTCGACTCATGAGTGAGTTTGCCGATCTATGCTGGAGAGCACACACCTTGGCATTTCTCTTCTCAAATGAGGAAGCTTTGATTGAGTGCACATCGAGTCCAGTGTTTATTATGTGCTTGTTCATGCCATCTTCGCACAGGATTCACCATATGATGTACCCAGCTAGGTGTATGTTAACTACTTCTGCTGCCACAAAAGTTTAATCATGATCATGGACGTTAGTCGTCGGGCTGCAGAAGTGCCACTAGGTGTCACCGCGGGTGCATTCACGTCATATGGTGCTACAGCTGCCAGCTGCCAAACAACAATATACATTCTCCAAGCTCTTGTATATCAATGTACAATAAAAAAATTTCGGCAGACCCCACGCATTGTGGGAATCTGTCATGGGAAACCGTCACCGAGCAACTGGATACGCAGCATTTTTTTTTTAACTTGGAGTCAAGCGTTACAACGAGGATTGGCGTCTTTGTGTACATTAAGTAGGTGTGGGCATATCGAGGCCGTACCAGGCACGTCAACTACATTGGCGCCTAAAGGGTACCTCTCCGACGTAACGCCGGTACTCACCTTACAACACAGGCGTCAGCTTATCGAAATGAACAGCACACTCTACGATGTAACGACCTGCATATTATAACTAGAGTCGTTGGCGTATTCCTACGGGGACGAGCAATACTCGACTACAACTTGCCGAGTCACAGGAGTATATAGGCAATGTTCATTACATTGCTATAAAATCGGATAGCCAGCAATGAAACCACAATTAACGTTCACGGGACATGTGTTTTTCCGAAGCAATTTCAAGCACTGATGTGGCTCTGTTGGGCCTCTATGGCGTTGGAGTGGTATACACCTAAGTACTTGTCAGGTGCGATGTTCCACATAATGTTTGTAACATAATGTTGGAATGTGTGTAACCCTTTACTGCACAATTTTTCGTTTCGTCATAATATTATTCGTGGAGTAGCACGGAAGCATACGAAAAGCTGTACTACCATCGAAAATAAATTTGGTGGATTTTTACAGATTTTATAAGCAGAAAAAGGGTATGTTGCAAATTTGGAACAACGAATAAATAAAGAACGAGCTGAAGGGAAATATACTCAGTGCGATGCGAATTCAAATATTTATTTGCACATGACAATGAGTGGGTGCACTCATGTTGTGTGGTACAAAAGAAGGCGATCGCTCTTGCCTATTGAACAAGGCTCGTTTCCGTACTTCTAACAGTACATCATGGAAATTTATGTACAGCCAGGAAACTTGCAGCGACTTTCCACATCAGCTTGAACATTTGAAGGAGAGGAAGTAAACCATTATTAAACCACGTGAAAATTGGATGTGAATTCCCAGCTGGAAAACGGGTTTCCGGCCTGGTTTTCAGCTGGAAATGGCTCTTCAGGCTGGAAATTTTCCATTCCTAGCTGGAAATTGTATTTCCAGCTGGGAATGAAACCCATTCCCGGCTGGAAATGGTATTTCCAGCATGGATATGGAAATAATTCCCGACTGGAAAGCCATTTCCAGCTTGACGTTTCCAGTTCCAGTTGGGAAGTTATATTTCCAGCTGGAAATTTTTCCAGCTTCGGTTGGGAAATAATTTGCTCAGAATGAAATTTTCCTGTTTGAGCGAGAAAATGGTATAGTTGACAAAAGGAATTCCAGCTGCCCAAAGATTGATCTGCATACAATTAAGTGATAGCAGATTAAGTGTATAATGCAGACCGTGCATTTAGACATGACTTAGAACAGTGGTTCTCAAATGGGGGTCCGCGAGGTCATTCTTTGGGGTCTGCAAAACCCAAAGCTTGCAAAAAAAGAGAGAGTTTTTTGAAGGCCCACTATGTCCCGTGACAGCGGCCCCTTCTGGTTTTTGGTATGCTTCACTGCATTACATTTGTGCAGTGCGACGGAGCTGACTTATGTTTCTCCTTCATGAGGTGGCTGTAAAGTTTCTGTTGCAGTTTTCTACGACATATGCGAGCATGCTTTTTCCAGGCTTGCATATTTGAAAAACAAACATCGCGATAAACAGGTTGAATGTGGCTGCAGACTAGAGAACTTATTGACAAGTTGTTCAGATCGAATTGACGCGGCACTTTTGCCTGACCATTCTTTGCCACGTAGAAATAAAAGGCATCAATTTCACACGCTGCATATTGCGTATAACCCACGCACCCCCTCTTCCTTTGACTGCAAGGGGTCCCCCTGAAACATCCATGTCTGAGAACCACATTGAATATTCATCACATGGCACATAGGATACATTTTACGACCGTGATCTTCCGCGCCCCGTACGGCTGGGTTGCAAAAAAATTGAAAAATATGTATGGCTGGGGTAACACGCACTTTTATTTGACCTTTTCAGTAGTCGTGCGCCCGGTCCGACACGGCATTAGAAATGTTACAACTGTATACGTCCAACCAGGTGCTTGCTCAGTTGCTCATTGAGCCGTTGCGCCAGTAGCTAGTGTTTAAAGAATAATAGTTACTTCCTTGTGAAAAGGGGCATTATTTTCAACATACGCCATTGACTGCCACGATCGAATAGCAGTGAACTTTGCTAACTTGCTCTCTACGACGCCGCGGCCATGAAAAACGCCGCACTGCCGCGATGTTTGTTGGCATCTCAGTAGCTCTATTCTCGTATCATTTCTCGGTGACTTATGAGGTTAATGCTAAATAATAACCTACTCAGTAATATAAATACAGCGTACAAAAGTTGTATTTCTTTTTTAAGGTTAACACCATTAAAGGCAACGGTCCAATAGACCGCATAAATCATTACAATGTCGACGCAGTCAACCACAGTTTTGTACAGCACATGGCGGCTAGTCGTGGTGATATTGGTGATATCTGTACGTGTGTGCTCGGTGTTCGCTAGTCTAGGGAGTTTCCTTGATGGATATCTGCGCGACAGTTACATGGAATAGTTATTTCTGGAAAGTGTTACGAGTGATGACCAGCATGTTCGAGCGGTTTTTATTGCTGTACTGTGTGCGATGTCTTGGATACTCCAGCGCCGACCAAAGGACAGCGATTTTCTCAGCTCTGATTGTTACATTTGGAGGTAAGTTGCACTTATATATTTCAAGTATAAGTGAACGTTTGTCCCGAATGTTTGTGGGCTTCGTTATCACGGTGGTGTCATGTTACCTGGCTGTGTGTAATGTTTATATATGCGCGAAGTACACTACAGGCCGGTTTGTGTAAGCAGCCTTTGTCTCCAATAGCCCTGTGCCGTGCAATGCTTGTGCCTACTGGTGCGCATGCGTCTATGCAACAAGCGCGAGTAATTACATATGTTCGAGTGAACTCATTGGACGCCTATTCGGAATAGTTTAAGGTCGATATAATTTAAATAATCGTTACATAGCACCTACAGTATAAACCGCAGTGCTCATCAGATCTTGCTCGCCTTTGCTTTGCACTGCATTGACTTTGTATTGTGGTACTGCTTTTGAAAGCTGTATTGATGCTGTTCATGTGATTTGGTAAAACTATACTTTTGCTAGAATTGCGTTTTATGGGTCATTGTGGTTTTGATGTTCGCTCACTATGTATAAATATTTTTTTTTTCAGGTGGTGCACGAGGATATGAGCAAACTCATTCTACATCTCGAGACAGGGGCATAGCCAAGGGGGGGGGGGGGGAGGTTCAACCCCCCCCCCGAAATTTTTCAGTTTTGCTTGCGTATATATACACGCACACATACAAACGCACGCATAAAGTAAAGTATGGTTGAAGTATGGCACATAAAGTATGGTTGAACCCCTCCCGAAAAAAAATTCTGGCTAAGCCCCAGTCTCGAGATGTGTTCCAACACTTGCTACAAGCGTTCAAATAAAGGCAGTTAAATTCCACCACCATGTTTTTTGACTGTGTGCAGTTCACTGGACGAACAGGTCCTGTAAGAACCATGCTAAGACGCCTGCGATAGCCGCGAGGTCAAATCTGGAAATTCTTCCATTTCCTGCTGGGAATGAAGGATTCCAACTGGAAATTTTGCCATTTCCTGCTGGAAATACTTGCTGGAAATATTTCCATTCCCAGCTGTGTTATGGAACATGGAAATTTTTCCAGGCTGGAAATTTTTCCATTTCCAGCTGGGAAATTTTCCAGCCTGGAAAGATTTCCAGGTTTCATAATCCAGCTGGGAATTTCACCTGGCTACTGGCTGACTGCTTCGCATATAACCGATTCCCACAAGGCGTGGGATCTACCGAATCTTTATTTTTTTATTTGCATCTATCTCGAATTTTCGCTCATGGACAACGCCGATTTTTCTCACAACCAACGACGCCGCCGCCGACACCGACGCCGAAATTTCTGCGAAACGAGCTCTCTAACGCTCTTGCGTTAATATTGTCACGTGGTCGTGACGTCGACGAAGGCATCAGTCAGCACTTCGAGATGAAACTCTTTATTAGGCCGAACTTGTGGCCGAGAAACTGAAAGCTACAGCAGTACACTGATAGCGGCGAACAGAGCGTCGACTGTCGATCAACTGACAAGCGGTCAAGCGCGTCGGCTTTTATACAGGCGCTATGGAACTTTCCAGCAGTATCGCTGGTGGCGGCGTTATCTCTCGACAAAGCTGGAACATTCGCGTGCGGCGCGCAATCTTAACAAAACGATCTACTAAAATCGTGAAGCTCCTCGAACACTGCTTCCCGGCCAGCGTCGAGCGCTGATAACCGTCCTTGCTGGTCAAACTCGAACACATCAAAATAAAAGAAGAAGCGGGCGTGGCATTGCCCCCCTCTGAAAAAGCATCGTCCCGATGCTTGCAACAGAACATGGAAAGGAAAAAAAAACAAGTGCATACACAAATAAATTAAAATAAAGGAAAAAGTAGAGTCCCCAGGTTCGCTAACGCGCAATAAACGGCTTAAGGTGCACAACATGGACGACTTCAGGTCGTGCGCGGCGTCGCTGGGAGTTCGTAATGCCGTCCGGGACGACCTCGTAGTCAAGAGCGCCGTGACGTCGAAGCACCTTGTATGGCCCGAAGTATCGCCGAAGAAGTTTTTCACTGAGCCCACGTCGGCGTATCGGCGTCCAGACCCACACACGGTCACCGGATTGGTACTCCATGTGGCGTCGTCGAAGATTATAGTGACGGCTGTCGACCCTCTGCTGGTTCTTGATGCGCAGGCGGGCGAGCTGTCGAGCTTCTTCGGCGCATTGCAAATAGGCGGCAACGTCGAGATCGTCTTCGTCGGTGGCGGTTGGTAGCATCCCACGAAACACAAGAAAAGCTAGAAAACTACTACTAAACATCTAGAAAGGAAACTGGAGTTTAGAAGTTTAGTTGAGATGTTATTTAGACGTAAGCAGCTTGAAAACTTCCTGTAGCTGTGCTAACGCCACGTTATTAGAAGCCTAGAAAACTGCTTGCAAGAATTCTAAAAAACTGCTTGCTAGGTCTTTTTAAGAGCTTTTTTAGACATTTATTTTTCATGCAAACCAGCTTGTTGAGGAGCTTGCCCTAGTCAATTCGTTGCATCATGCAGCCTTTTGCAATCACGTTTTAGCTGTTCACTGTCAAGCGTAATAGGTACAGGGATGGCTGCGTAATATGGCGTCACATTAATTTCTGGAGCTACTCTAGCGAGAAGAATTGATAATTAAAAAAAAAGCAGATGTTCAGGGGAAGATGGAAGCTTGACGAGATGACAAATTCTTCGACACGGGGTGTCGATGGAGCGATTTCGACAAGCGAACTTGTCAATTCACAGCTTTGAAGAACACAAGTTTGCTTGTCGAAGCGCTGACTCCAGCGACACCCCTTGTCAAAGAATTTGTCATCTCTTCAAGCTTCCATCTTCCCCTGAACTTCTGCCTCTTTTGACTTATCAATTCTGCTCGCTAGAGTAGCTCGAGAAATTAATGTGACGCCATATTACGCAGGCATCCCTTTACCTATTACGCTTGACTGTGAACAGCTAAAACGTGATTGCAAAACACTGGCATGATACAACGAATTGACTAGCGTGTTGCTGGAGCCAACATTTTGACAAACTAACTTAGTTAGCCTTCAAGTTCCAGCCTTGAAGAAAAGTCCGCTTCTCGAAATGGCTCCGGCGACACCCTGCGTTCAAGAATTTTTTATCTCGGCAAAATTGGTGTTCTTCTGGCCAAAGAATTAGTTAGCCCTATTTATTCAGACATGACATTGCCTTAATTCATTGTTCTCAACACATCTAAGCATTTTGATGTCGGGCCATTTTCATTACTTGTGTTTTATGGAATGCGTTATACCACGCTTCCAAAAGTAAATGCGAAATTCCAACAAATGTTGTTATCATGCATAACCTTTATTGTAGCAATTCCAAACAATATGTTGGCCAGTTGACATAGGCTGGAGCAATGGAATTGATGACTTTGTTCAAGAACCTGCACGCAAAAGGCAGAGTAAAGTACAACGTGTCTCAATCAATCAGACATGTATCAGCACAACAAAAATCCGGAAGGCTGTCTTAGCAAACACACGAGCACAGCACCAATACTTTGCTAAATCATCGAACATTTGTAAATGTTATTTTGTCTCAATGAAGTAAATTTAGATATGTTAAAGAATCTTGGATAGGCAAAATTTAGAGTTCCTCTACAATGGTGTGTGTCAATAATATCGTGGTTTTGGGAATACCCGGAATTCTAATTTCAGCCTGCACACAAAAGGCACGATGAGCCAAGAAAATGTTTCAGTCAAGCATGCACCTACACCAGCATACCAAAGAAACAAATAAAACGAAACAAGAGGCTAGTTTGGTTAAACGACAACACCGTAGCACAGGGCGACACTGGTTTAGGGAAAAATTTGCCCTAGTTGGTAGCACATGCAAAGAATTTTTTCGCATAACCAACACAAGAACAAACATGGAGACACAACATGTGCACTAACTTTCAGTAGTTAGCACACGAGGCAAACAGTTGCACAATGCCGGTGCACTCACACTGCACCAAGAAGCAATGCACCGAGATTTGTCTTTTTCCATTTCATTTTTAGATATACATAACACTCATAAACTCACAGACTACTGCACATTCCAGAAAGTCTATTCTCTATCTGACAAGGACAGGGACAGAGTACTAACACAAGTGGTACGGATATTTGCGATTTTGGCAGCTTATAGTATTATCAATCTCGTTAGTTAAGCTCTCTTGGTTGATAAAACCTTCGAGTTCTGCTAGAAAGGTTCACACCCACACGCTCTACAGGACAATGCAAGCCACCCATCATTGGCTTTATTTACAAGATTACAATGCTCTCTTAACATATCATTCATGCAGCTGCTTGTTTACACGACATACTGCTTACTGCAGGAAAGAGGTATCTGATAAGCGACAGTTTCTCCACATTCCACAAACCGCATTCTATGTCGTTTCTGGCAAGCAGTTGTCTTCTTCGATGCTTGGCTGCTAATTCTGCAAATCGATTTCAACTTTCATGGAGCGGAAAAACTATTTGTACATTAGCAAGTGACATCAACCTTATTATGTAGTGCAAAATTTCGTGCAAGTGTGGCACAACAGCTATTCCTTTGTGAGCAACATCACTGTTGGAATCGCAGACCAGGGGTGCTATTCTGGACATTGTCAAATTCCGCCATGTTGTCAAATTCCGCCATGTTGATGATTTGATTGGTCACGCGAAGTCGTTCGCATTGTGGCGCTGCAATGGCGTTACGACACAGGAATCTGCGATGACGTAACGTGCCAAAAAATAGTAAATTTTTTCCGAAGCAACGCTTCGCCGTACTCTGTCATGTAGAAATAAAGGTTTGGGTGAAAGAACGAAACCGAAATATGGTACTCAGCTGTGCCTACGGTCTACTTGCGGTTTATCGAAACTACTGCTCGCTTGACGAAGAGCCGCCATGTCTGCAACACGATTGGACATTGCACTGATGGCGCCCATTGCGTCACAGGATCTCACTTTTTGTAGCGTCAAATTGACGTTGCGTGACGTTGCATCCTGCCAAATTTGCAGCTTAAAATGTGAGAACGATGAAGTGCCCAAAATTGGCCGCCATATTGTTGTAAATTGAGTTGCTTGTTCGATGTTCAGCCTCACGTACGTATGTGTAGATGCCATTCCGTGAGTTACTTTACAAGCATGTTTTCGGTTAGTAATATTATAAAGTGTTGTACATGAAGGTGCTTGTTAAAATAAAAGGTTATTGCTTAATTGGCTTGTTCGAATTTGCGGTTCTCGCCGCAAGAGAACGCCAGATAAGCGAAGAAAAATGGCGCTGCCCTTTGTTGTGTAGTGGCTGGAGCTGCAGGAAGCATCGCGAGTACCGCGATGCTTTTGTGATGACCGATCAATTATTTCAACTGTGGTGCCGGCTGACGAAGGACACTGTGCGATGGCTGTGCGGGGAGCTTCGCCAGGACCTGGAGAGGCGGTGTACGGACACGAGAACAGCCCCGACCGTTGTTGTTGTTTTTGTTGAGCTACAAGTGCTTTGCGCCCTTCGCTTGTTCGCCACCGGCAGTTACCACGACGCGATCTCGAACAACGAGGACGTGCCGACGAGCTAGTCCAGTGTGGGTCTCACGATTCATGCTGTCATGGAAGCGATCGTCGAGCGCCTCGGCAATGAGTGGATCGCCCTCCCTGCCAAAAGGAAGGCTTTGTCCACGCAGATGCAAGATTTGAAGGCTGCGTTGAGGTGGTCGACGACACGTTCGTGTGCATAAGTGGGCCGTATGAAAAGGACGACGGCAAACAAGGCTGCTTACTTTTGCCGCAAGAACTTTTACGCCCTCAGCGTCATGGTGGTGAGAACAAATTCCATCTTATTCAATCTCGCGCATGCTGTCAGTAGAATGCAAATGAGGAACGTGCAAGACAGCTTTTCGCCACTCTCCAGTATTTTAACGACATTTGCCGTGGCTCCAACTGCAGTGATTGAAAAGAACGCAGTAGTCGCGGTAAACGAAGTTTCCGTCACTATTTAGTTTTGGCAGGGGTGACGTGACACCATAAAAAGTTCATCGAGCTTCATATTTGATCGTGGTAGCTTTTAAGAAAAATAATGCATGAAAGGAAATCAACGTGCTGATTGCGCTCTAATTCATAAACAGTGATATGCAGACTTGCAGTAACTGCCACATATGAAATGAAAGATACAGCTGTCGAAGCTGCGCTCCGAAAGCAACTCGAGAGAAATAAGTGCGTTGGACCCACACAGTTACAGTTGTTCTGCATGTAGCTGGTTGTATTGCTGTTGCCGACTTCCTTCCAATTGAAACAACACTCTGCAGGATGTGACCAATCCTGCCGATGACTGCCCCTCGCACTCGGGGCCCGTGCACGACGCCTTTATGGGGAAGACATCCACCGTGAGCCAGGACTGGGCAGTGGACGCCGTGGCCAGGTTGGTGTATAGCTGCTTGGTATGCGAGCGTGAGAATGCTTGTGTGGTGTCTTAGTGTAGCAAAAACATTATTCATGGTAATTTTATTACACGCTGCGTGGTTCTTAACTACTCAAGTCTCTTTGTCCAAATTTCTGCCCCGTATGTTATTACTGGCAGCTACCTTGGTCGAACACTATCTACTTTAGTGGCACTCGTGTTCCCTTGAATGAAAATTCTCTCATGCACACATTTGAGAAAACAAGTCATACTGAGACCCGAGGCGGCACACAATAATCCGACTTGCTCTCAGTGTATAATTGCAACTTGTCTTTCTATGGTCATGGGAAAGACTACTAGTGCAATAGAAAGGTCAAGCATGAAATAAACTTCATGAAGAGATTGTATGATCCTTTATTATAAAGTGGTGAAATAATAAATAGTAAGCATGCGATGATACAGAAAATGCTACACTCTGAGGTTATGTTAAAAAAAAAGAATACATCAAATACAACTGCCATAGATGTTGTACATTCATAAATACAATTATGTGTAGAAAGGACAACTTGTATAAAAAATACAAATAAGCAAGCACAGCCATGTGCTATATAGCAATAAATAAGTCAACTGACAACTCAAAAGGTATTTCAGTCATGGTTCATAAAAAGCACTAAAAACAACTCAAACGGTTGCAAAAGAAACCTGCTGTCACGTTTCATTGACGGCCTAAGCACAAAAAAATATCTAACGGGAAACCAAGCCTTGAGTGCGCTGACCGTCTGCAGCCGCACATCAGTCCCCATGCAATCAAAAAGAAAGCACAACACCCTTACCACCAAAGAAGATGCGCCTTCTGTCACTCGACCCTTCTTCTCTATGAAAGAAGTTAAGGGCTGCAGTTCAGTAGCTTCGTTGTCATTCCTCCTGACGAAGGAATTGAGTTGATAAGCCATTTTTTCGTTGGAGCATTTCAAAAGCCGTAATTATGTAACCTAACCAGACAAGCAATTCAGTGAATAATGTCTAGCTGTAAAAAAAAAAGGAACGCAGTGCATATCCAGTGACACGATGTCTTCGAATAAGTTAAAAGAAGTGAGAAAGGAATAGTACATATTCATGTATACATTCATATTATGCTAATTGGAACACTGTCCTCCACAGGTGATAGTGCATACTCGCTTCAACCTTGGCTGCTTAACCCCATCCCTGGAGCACATCCTGCAGAATCCTCTGCTGCCCGGATTCCACCGCACCCACTCTTCACTGCGGTGCGTCGTATAACTGTGCACTGGAGTCCTCAAGGCCCACTTTCGGTGCTTGCAGAGGTACAGAAACACTGTACTATGGCCCACTCTTCACGTCGAAGATCATCGCAGTTTGTGTCGTGCTTCACGGCCTCGGTGTTTGGGAGCAGCTGCCTGAGCCAGACGACATCCCTTGCACTGAAGAACTCGAATGAGAATATGCGGACCTTTACAGCAACAACTAGCGACGATACGGCTGCAGTAGACATGAACCAGGCGGGTAGGCAAAGGCAGGATCACGCTCTGTAGTGGTTCACAGCTGGGCACGACTCGATGTAATGGGGTTTACATTCCTGCGAGATGTGCACAGAAACGTGAAACACAAGAAGCTCTTGCTGTTTCTCATGACAAAGTAGCCACTTGCATTGTATTCGATCCTATACCTATCCCCCTGTACTTGTGTTCTTGCAGGAATGTATTCTGACAAAAGCTTCATTGTGTTCGTTCATTGAGAGCATGCTAATTGTACCAAGCAGTTAGGCAAAAGCATGCTCAGTTTTCTGCCGCAAATCATAGCAGGACTAGTTTTGTTGAGACCATAAGTGACCTCTGTAAACAGCCTGTGTTATTTTGCAGCAGTGCATGCAACATTGAATGCCATTCCAGAGCATTGTTTTCGGAACTTTATTCACAATGCGAACCCATGTGATGACTGTACGAGTCTGGCAGGTGTGTACGAAAGCTCTATTCATGTAGTAGCCACTCGTACATGCAAGAGCACAAGCTTGCTGTGGTTGGTAATCTATGTAAACGCTTATAGGCACAAACGAACCAGTACCGAAAGGGGCAACGTGGGCACAGCACTGTGTAGCTACTTTCTGTCCTGGTTTCTCTGGTGGACAATAAAAGTTTACATGCAAGAGTAATACATGATATTTCATAATGTATTGTGAGTCAATTGATCTTCTTCTGTTAATTCATCATTGTGAGTCAATTTCATCATCCTTGCAATAATAAAAGCAGTCAAGTTGTCTCATTGCTTACATCATTGTCTTATCATTCACTGCTGCCAACAACAAAAGGCTGCCTCTAATATTGTACCAGCCAGTTTTTGAAACCAGCACATCTGCATAAAAGACATCTCTTTGAATGCAGTTTGTGCACTTCTTAGTGTTGCCAGTCCAATGTAACATCAACTGCATGAAATACTACAATTCCTCTTCTTTATCTATGGCCATTATGCACTTCTTATCCGTATGTTGTAAGCAACGTGGAAGTACCTTCCACAGTTAACACCTTCGGAGGTGCATCACTTCTGTGGATTGATATTCGCCTAGACTTTATCTTTCAGATTCAACTGATCGCGCGTAACGTGAGGTCCTGAAAACTTAACTCTTATTGCTTCTGCTTATGTATATTACATGATTGTAACTTTTACTTACAGTAGTTCTTACGCATCCTCAGCAAAACATATAGCACCATCTTAATGATCACGACAGTTCAGGAAGATACTTCGCGCATCGGAGGACGTTATAAATAACTCAGCTGGCTGTTGGGCTAGTTGGCACATAACTTAAGACAAACTAGACGCGGAACAGGCCACCGCAACAAAAAAAGACAGAAGGAACAGAAGGGGCATTATTAATACTGCAATGCTGTGCAGCTCCTTATAGCGCTTCTGGACGCCGCGGGCCCTGGGAACGAAGGGCCACCGCAGCCCAAGACGGGGTCCGACGCGCATACTTGTAACGATGCGGGCGTCGTCCACCGAAACGTGCGTCGCCAAGATCGAACGGCCATCCGCCTGTTCTCTGCCAATAAGCATGTGCCAGAGCTGAAACTTCAACACCACCCGAGTGAAACGCAAGCTTACCTGACTGCACCGTCATTCCGCACCTCGAGCTCGAGCTGCCGCCACTCCGGCGGCGGCCTGCTGCTGGGGCCCAGGTGGTAAAGGCGCTCTTGTCATCGTCCTGTCACGGCTCCCATCGTACACTCCGGTAGTAAGTTGCAAACCACCCTCCCCATACAGGGACGATCGGTAAAAAAATGCAACATCGCGCGGCCCACTGTTTCGCGATCTGCCGACATAACCACAGAACCCTACACAAAAACAACCAGCGAAATAACGATGTCTGCAATGTCGACGCTGGCTTGGCTGGCTCGCTTATTGGCTAAAAAAGTTTACTATGGGCTTTGTCGCTCATCTCCAAATATGGCGCTAAATTGCAGACGTTATCGTCTGCTTCACAACTTTAAAACTAAACGCTTCACTTTTCTTTAATTTTTTTGTTGTTGCATTAACAATTTCAGATACAAAATACTATTTAATTGCACGTTTCTTGCATCTTATGTCCCCTTCACGTCACGTTTCGCAAGCATTTCATGCGTTTGCGTCATCATTGTGTACACGTCACGCTACGTCAAACTTGACAGAAAATGGCGGAGTCCAGAATAGCACCCCCGGACGTTATGCTTCACGCCAAATCTGCCAAAACACCCTAGAAGCAGCACGCTGCTGCAATATCCAACCACTATGGCAAAAGAAAGCATCACAAATAAGGAATGATTCACTAGAAGCGTGACGGGCGCAGTTATCACGGCCACACATATCGGCGGAATGATCCGAGCTATCTGCCGCAGCTGTCTCGAAAAATTGTCGATTCATTGCCAGTCGTTGCCTTCGAGATAACGCCGACACACTCGCGCTCTCCTGTCTGCGAACCGTGGTGAAGCGACAGCTTCAAGGTTTGTGTACTGTTTCTTTTTGTAGCGTTAGCTACACTTGCCTAGCCGGAGCCGATTTCGCGTGGAGCGTCATGAGCCGTGCCGCGCATGCGCGAGGATCAGTGATGTCACACAGCTGGGTCACCGGAGCTGGCATCTCGCCCGCTCTCCGACACCCCCGCGCGCGGCTCGCCGCTGCTGGTCTGCGCCGCATTCGAGAGGAGTGACGTCGTAGACACAGTGGCGCCAGCGCGCGCGCAGCTATTCGCATTCGCTGTGCAGTCGCAGTCTTACACTGCGCTGGGGCCGCTTAATAGCGCTTCTGACTGGCGTTTGCAGGTGGGTAACGCCATGGAGAAGGAGAGCGCAAATGCTGCTCGACGGCGCAGAAGAGCCGAGAAGCTTATCTCATCGGATCCCGAAGTAGTTGCCTGGCAATTAGCGGTTACTGTGTTGGGGCCATAGAGACGGCAGCGTGTTACTTCACTGACCACCGAGCCGTCCTTGTGGCAATAGAGAAGCAACCTGACGTTGAGCGGAAATAAATCTGCATGTGCCACATAATACGTATACCGTGTGTGTGTCATTGGAGCAGCAGTAAGCATGACAATCAAGCTAATCCTAGACAATCTGGAAAGCTAAGAATAATCAGCTGAACCATTGCTAACGCTACGTATATCCTGGCATAACCGAGCTAAGCCACTCGAATTTTTTTTATTCTCTTTTATTTAGTGCCGCGTCACTGCATACGTCATGGAGGGACTTCTGGGGCCGTATTCTCAAACGACCGCAAGAGGCGACAATCGCAATAGTATCGCCTTGGTGCGCACTCATTGGCTATTGAGCAAAACCGGAAACGTGAGGGCGCCGTCTAGTATTTCCGTCGACGTGGCGGCGCTCTACGGCGCTCCTGCCATGCATGGAATAAACGAGCACACCTTCGGTGCAGGCCCGTAGCCAGAGGGGGGGGGGGAGACCCCTGGACCCCCCCCCCCCTGAAATTTTAATGACTCATGGTGTTTTATCGAAAATAAAGCATGAAAATAGGCGTTCTTCTCAAATAGTGAAGTTTTCAGCACGTGCCCCCCCCCCCCCCCCCCGGAAGAAATTCCTGGCTATGGGCCTGCTTCGGTGGTATTTTGTAAGCATTCCTAAAACGGACGGAGGCGGTCCGTCCGTTTGAGTCGCACGCGATTGGTTAATGTGAGCCTGACAAGCGCCGCGACGTTGATTGTCACGTGAGCCGTGGCGTCACGTGTCTGCTTTCGGACGGAGGCGACAGAACGGTCGAAGACCGTCCGAAAGGAAACGGATGGATTCAAATGGCTGCCAGGCGGCTTGGATTGTATTGAAACGCAGGCTTCCACTTCGCTCACTGGCTGTTTTCATGCTCACATTGACCAATCGCGTGTGACTCAAACGGACGGACCGCCTGTCCGTTTAAGGAACGCTTACAAAATACCGCCACTTATCACCGTCGGTTGGTGGTGAAGTCTAGCATTTCAGTGACATACACGGTAGCTTCTACAGTGTTCAATCCTCGGTGGATGTGCGCAGCATTTTTTACGCGGAAACTTTGAGCCAGCATTACCTTGAGGTGTTTTCAGTTCTCGTTATTTGCCAGTGCGTGTTTTCTTTTTTTTGTGTGGTTTGAACATTCCAGGAACCTGAACCGTGCCTCGCTCGCGTGGTTTATCGAGCGCCGTCCACATTTTGAGATATTGAAGTCATAGAGATTCCTAAAATTAACTAGAGGGACTCTGGCGCTGCGATCCTCCAGCCACCATGGGAAGGATGGGTAGTACACGGATTTGTCTAATCTTCGTGCTTACGGCTTCGAACGCGCTCGTGGGTTTCTTTATTGCTGGGTGTTGGCGTGCGTTTCAGATAAAAGAATGTCCCGTTGTGAACTTCGTGACCAGGTTTGAATTGGTGAGCTAAAGAAGTTTAAGTGGTGAAGCGCAAACTGCTGACTTTTGCTGAACTTCGTTTTGCGACAAAGCCGATGCAGGCGACGCAGAGCCAAACGGAGCCGAAAGAACAAAGTTTAGACCAATTCGTGTAGTACCCATCATTCCCATGGTGGCTGAAGCGCCATGCGTTACAGCTCCCATAGACACCAGCGCCAGAGTTCCCTCTAGTAAGTATTGTAGGAAACTCTATGGTTGAAGCGATATCGCTGCGGCGGCACACTACAACCGAACTCTTTTGAGTACGCCGTGTTAAACTCTCAGCGAAAATGCATTTCACACAAAGTTGCATTCTTTATATATACTGTGCATTAAACCATAGAGTTTCCTACAATACTTACTAGAGGGAACTCTGGCGCTAGTGTCTATGGGAGCTGCAATGCATCGCGCTTCAGCCAGCATGGGAATCACGGGTAGTACACGGATTTGTCTAAACTTCGTTCTTTCGGCTCCGTTTGGCTCCACGTCGCCTGCATCCGCTTTGTCGCAAAACGAAGTTCAGCAAAAATCAGCAGTTTCACTTCACCACTTTAACTTCTTTAGGCTCACCGATTCAAATCTGGTCAAGAAGTTCACAACGATCCATTCTTTTATCCGAAAGAAAACCAAAACATAGCAATAAACAAAGCCACAAGTGCGTTCGAAGCCCACAAGCACGAAGACTAGGCAAATCCGTGTACTACCCATCATTCCCATGGTGGCTGAACGGTCGCAGCGCCAGAGTTCCCTCTAGGTCATTTTAGGAAACTCTATGCATTAAACAATCGCGCAAAAAAAAACGTTGAAAGCACTTTCAACACGTCCTATATTTCAAGTAGCCACAGCCAAGCCTGGCCACTGCGTAGGAGCCAGCATACGCTCGAAAACGCCGCACTCCGGTCGCTATGCGCTCGCACTCACTTCTGTGTTGTGAGACATTCGTAACACCAACCGCCATTGCAACAATGACGTGAGAGGCAAGTGTTTCTTCAGTTATTGAACGCATCGATTCTACGTCACCAAACGCGATAGTATCGCCTTTTGAGATCGCTTGAGAATACGGGCCTTGAATTCTTTAAGGTCGATACGCCACGTGGTGCCGTTCGCGCGATCTAAACCGCTGGTGTCCTGAAAAGATGCATACGGGGGTTGGAAATAAAGCGGTGAAGGGTAAGAGCCCAGCGAAGCCAGGAGCAGCTAGGTGCCCACCAGCTCTGTTGTGACCCAGCCTTGCGCGAATTAGTGCAAGCTGCGCATTTTTTTTTCGCTTTGTCTGAGCTAGTCTGACAGAAACGAAGGGCCGTTCTGGAGTGTAGGCACACCATGGAGAACTTTTACTTGACATTCGAAAATCACGAAACCCATTATAAGGCCGCCGCGAGGAAAGGCGCGCTATTTTTTTCACCTCGGTGAGAAAGTCCGTGAAGCAGCCACGTGCTAATCACCGAAACCCCGCGCGGTGGCCTCCCGCTGCGCATGTATGGTTCTTGGGCCCCGACAAAATGGCGGCGAAGTTACACTTGGTTCTACGCATTGAGAAGGAGCGCCTTGCCGCGTGCACCGTAGGCTTTCGACATTTTATCGATTTATTTGCGCGCGCTCACCGACTGCGATGCTTTCTGGTTCCTGGGTTTGTTTTCACGTCGCGTGGTCTTCAGCGGCTGGCTCGATCGTCCCTCTAGTATCTCGTGCATGCCGAAGGCAGCTACCGACAAATCTGTCTTTCGACACCCGGTTGCGTGGGTGGAGATGAAGAGGACCGAAACGCAGTCGACGCGAGCGCAGCAGTGGCGCCTTCCATCGTAGCGTTTGACATGCATTCCTTCAACATGGCAGTTATCTCCGTGGCTATCGGTTTATAATGTACAGTTCGACAGCCGCCGCACCGGTAACGTCTCTTTCATGCAATAAACGGTACGCGTGCATCCAGCGCTACATTCTTGTTGTGCCCGCTGAGCCTGCCCTTGCTCGGTTGACTTCGTTCTTATTCTCGTATGACACGGCGTTAGCATCAAATGCTTCGATGGAACGGCTCTTCAACATTGCCAACGAAGTGCTGACGAAAAAAGTTTATAGCGAACATTTTCTTCAAGATTTCTTTGATTTTACACCCCGATGTGTTTTTTTCTTGTTCTTGATTTTCCTTTTTCTAGTGCCTGGCTGAAATGGGGTTACATGCTTACAGTTCACGTTATAGATAATTATGCTCTCTGGTAAACCAAGCACGCACACACACAGAAAATTTGGCAGATCCCACGTACCGTGGGAATCGATATTATGCGAAGCATGCGTGGGATGGTGCCTGTGGCGTAATTTTTCACATTGAGCGAAGCGTTACGGAATGACGCTACAGAAATATGGAAGTGATATACGCACACTCATATGTTGAATAGTCGCATATCTGTATAACCAGTTGTTTACAGTTGCATAGCGATGGCAACAGACACATGGGTGTTACCAACACCAGACGCGGTAAACTGACATGTAGTGCTTATATTCATCAATACTGGATAGCGCGAATCCGAGCAGGACAAAGAAGGAACACGCAGACGCACACGACAGGCGTAAGTCCCAACTGAGCTTCATTCAGCAAAAGTTTCCTTAGATATACACAGCCGATTGGCAGGCGCAGGCGCACGTTACAGTCACAGTTACAGTTTTAATGCTTATACTTGTCCGTTATGACGGAGAACGCACGCACGTTCCACGAACCCGTGTGTATGTGTAGAAGGGGTTCTTGACAGTTCTCGAACAAGGTCATCATCACCGTGATCAGTGAGCGCCAGCAGCTGGACAGGGCTTGTCAATCGGATCCGTTCGTGATCGAGGTTACGAGGGTTCTAAGTGTAGTTAAGTGCGAGCTATAGTACAGCTGGTGGAAATCCTGGATGCCTCTTACGATGAAATGATCTATGATGCCTCCTCTCCTGGACGTGGCAGCGAGGTCTTTTGATGCCCTCTCCACATCCAATTCGTCTTTCACCAATATAAGGAGCAAGCATTTTGGGGTTTTGATAAATAAATTTTCAAGACACCGGTAATGATGAGAGGCCTGGTTCTCTCAGCAGATTTATTGTAGGAAGCATTGACGCCGGTTTTTGCGCCCCGTGGACCACGTTGTGCACCATGTGGACGAGTGGATGGTACTTGTGCGTCTTCCAGGGGTGTTCTGTCTTCAGTTTCCCCACTTTTCTTGCGTTCGCCGTGGTGGCGTAGCGGTTAAGGTGCTCGGCTCCTCACCCGAAGGTCGCGGGTTGGATCCCGGCAGCAGCGGTCGAATTTGGATAGAGGCAAAATGCTAGATGCCCGTTTTCTGTGCCATCTCGGTACACGTTAAAGAATACCCATTGGTCAAAATTTCCGGAGCCATTCGCCATACGGCGTCTCTCATATCATATCGTAGTTTTCGAACACAAAACCCCAACAATTGTTGTTATTATCACTTTCCTTGCGTGTCAATGTGTGCGTTCGCGGTTACCGTATTGGTTGAGACTCTGTATCACCTGTGGCACATACCCGCATAACATTAACTCTGGTTTACGGGTATGTGCCACACGTGACTGAGAGAAGTGGTTTCATGACGTACGGGACAAATATTTTGCGTTATTCATGTCATGACCAGTGAATCGTGTTCGTCATACACTGATCCCCTGCTATGCCAATTTTGGTATATTGCAAGTTATGGAGACGACCAGGAGAGCGCCCAGACGTAGGCGGCTAGATAGATAGATAGATAGATAGATAGATAGATAGATAGATAGATAGATAGATAGATAGATAGATAGATAGATAGATAGATAGATAGATAGATAGATAGATAGATAGATAGATAGATAGATAGATAGATAGATAGATAGATAGATAGATAGATAGATAGATAGATAGATAGATAGATAGATAGATAGATAGATAGAAACGGCCAAAGTGCCTGAGGTTCGCTAAGAAATGCTTCGCATTTTAAACAGCTCCGTCAGTCGGATACCAATATCGAGATGCAACTCTTGTTGAGTGCGAGCAAGGGAAATTACAAAGTTGCGAACATGTATCCTGGACATTATTTTCTACTCACACCGAAATATTGAATCAGCACTCATTAAGCGCCTCTGTTTTGATGCGGTTTCCTGTACAAGACATTTTAATTGTATTGGTGCATGTGTGGAAATTATATCGGTGCGTGTGTGGAAGACCGACGTGGAAAGTACCACACGTGTCACAGTTAAAAGAGACGAGCACGAAAGTTGCAGCTAGACCTGTCTGTAGAGTATGGCTGGTGGTCTCTAAGAAAATTCATCTGGGAGCGTTTATTTAGATTCCTTTTGTCTACATTAACCTACTGCTGGCGATGTGAAATTCGTATAATATATGTGGGTCGATGTGAGCTTTAAATTGCTGACGTTATTTCGCCTCAATATTATCCGACACTCTATTTTGATCAAAAATCGAAATGTAATGTTAATGTAAAGACACATCCCAATTTTGGAAATGTAACTGTAACGAGTTCCATTCGCATTAAGGGAACTTTTAACGGGAACTCGTTCCTAGAATGGCAACAGACGAGGAACGAGCTTTCGTTCCTGTTTTAGTGAAACGTGTACAACAGTTCCCAGAAACTGGAGCTCCTTTGACGCGAAGCGGCACTTTTCAGGCTTCAAGGTGAGGCCGGAGGTCTCGATTGCTTGAAGTACAGCGTCAAGGCACCGGAGGTGTTCGTCGACGTTTGAGGGACACACAATGACGTCGTCCAAGTAAACGAGGCACGTCTGCCACTTGGAGCCTGCCAGTACTTTATCTATAACGCGTTGGAAAGTCGCAGATGCCGAACAAAGGCCGAAGGGCATGACCTTGAACTCGGAGAAGCCGTCTGGTATTATACAGGCAGTGGACGAAGGAAACACAGCGCCGACCAAGAGTAAAAATATATTCCTTTTTCTTCTAAGCAAAAATATATTCGTCGTCGTCAAGAATTCGGCAGACCCAAGTAGCGAAACATCGCATCATAACAGAGGAAAGTGACAGACCACTCAGTTGGAATATATTTTTACTTTTGGTCGGCGCTGTGTTTCCTTCGTCCATGTCTTTCCCGGCCAGGCGGGTTTCTGCCAAACTCTCGACTTCATATACAGGCAGTCTTCTCTCGGTCTCTCTCGTCGACTTCGATTTTCCAATAGCCGGTCTTGAGGCCCATCGAGAAAAAGTACCTCTCGTTATAGAGTCGATCCAGGGTGTCGTCTATCCATGGGAGGGGGTACTGGTCCTTCTTCGTGATTTGGTTCAGGCAGCGATAAGCGACGCAGAAGCGTTGAGTTCCGTCCTTCTTCACAAACAGCATGGGTGACGCCCATAGACCCTTGGAAGGCTGGATGATGTCGTCGCGGATGTCTTCGGATGTTGCCATCGACTTGTTTCTTTATGGCATCGCGTTCTCGCATCGAAACTCTGTACAAGCTCCAACTGTGTGGTCTGTCACTTTCCTCTGTTATGATGCGATGTTTCGCTACTGGGGTCTGCCGAATTCTTGACGATGACGAAAAGTACTCCTTGTACTGCAGGAGCAGTGTTGTGACCTGTTCTTGCTTATGCTTCAGGAGTCTCGAATTGACGTCGAAAGCTGGTTGTGGAGCTTGGTTTGTCGGAATAGGTCCACTAGCATGGCAGGGGGGGGGGTGATCATTGGTTGCTTCCACAATTTCATCGATGTAGGCGACCGTCGTGCTTTTGTCCACATGCTTCTACTCGTTGCTGAAATCCATGAGCATCACTGTTGCTTTCCCTCCACGCAGCTAGGCTATTCATCTTGCGACGCAAATCTAACGGTTGATCGATACGTGCTACTCACATTGAACCACGCCTTCCAGGCCTCCTGATTTTTGAGCGCCCACGGAAATGACGACGCTGGAGCAAAGGGAAATGGTAACCTGGTCGTCAAGCACATTCAAGGCATGGTTCCCTGGCGTCATGTGGAGCGGCAGCGCTTCTTCCGAGGGTAGTGTTATCGACTTAGATCACAGGTCGGTGACGTAACCGTTGTGACTTAGGAAGTCCCTCGCAAGTGTCACATGCCTGGAGCAATGTTGTAGGATCACAAAGGTGGCAGGATAAGTCCGGTTACTGATGGTGACTTTTGCTGTCCAGACTCCAGCCGGCGTTATTAGATGGCCTCCAGCGGTCCAGATTTCGGGGCGTCGGATCACGGCTAGGTAGGCTTGTCCCGCTGCTTCTACGTCGCATTGTCAGGTCTCCTTCAGGCCGCGAGGTTTCGTCGTCAGGGTTCCGCATGGTTTGCGGCGTGTTCTTCAGGTTTCGTCGCGGCGTCGTCGTCGGCGGCGGATGATCTTCGATTGTTAGCCGTACAATAACCGTACCTCCATCGGTTGATGCCCTTAGTTTGCCATATGTGGGCTCGATGAACGACCCCGTTTAGGGCCGCTGTACAGCGGTTGTCGCTGAGGGGACTGGCAGCGTCCAGGCGTCGACGTGTTCATTCAGTGGTGGCCAAGTAGTCAGCGATGTCGCGTGGCCGCTTACCACTCTGTGGACGCGGTGCGCTGGCGGCGAAGCCGCGTAGGCCCATCTAGTGGCACTGGCAGCGGCGTTAGGCGTGGCCGGCTTCCCCGCAGTGGTAACAGAGCGGGAGGTTGTCAGGGGCACGCCAAACGTCGGTTTTCCTTGGCGCTGTTGCGGCTCGGGTCCGGCGGGTCTCGTCAACGGTAGCTGGCCCCGCCGCCTGTCCCCTTAGCCCATCTCTTGCAGAGAGGAGGGCGCGTACGAGAGAAATCAGATGTTTATTTACATAGTTGCATGAAGAGATAGTAAGAGAGCTTTGTAGGGCCAATCTGTACAAACTAATCTTTGGCTTATAAAGCCCTGAGTTTGCCAACTCTGATGCACCCGAAACTGCTGGGTCCTGCCCCGCCCTGCCGCCAGAAAAGAGGTAATGGGCCAAGCAACACCATCGTTAATGAGGGGCAAGGACAATAGGTCCAATTGGGAACACCAGTGGACCAGACAATGAAGATGTTCACGCACCACGCCCCGACAATTAGAGTACGGGAATTCAGCGAGTCGAGGAAGAGTCCAAAGGCGAGCCGGACTGGTGAAAGGTCAATGACCTCGGAGAGGTGACTGCTGCTGTCAGCAACACCTGCAACCGCTAATGGCTCAATCCAAGTGTGGAGACATACCCTGTCTGCATGGGAAGATGTCCAGTGGCTCTGTCCCAGGCCGCTAGCACCGCGCATGAAAGGGCTGTTCGCGGCACCCCCGCCAGATTCCTTGAAACCCAACCACGTCGGAATGCGGGGCGCACTCTACCACATGAAACAGGTGCATTAGCACCTACCTGGAAAATACGGAGACGTGCGCCCCGAAGAGCTCCGATGCCAGGTAGAATTTTTTAGATGGGAAGCATCTTATGCGGAGCTCAAACCGGTGGTGGTGGTGGTGTGCGGCGTGACCACCCTTACTGCGCATGCGCAAGCCCTCTCCACACACCTCCTCTCTACTTCACCTCCCCCTCTCCACTCCCCTCTCCAATTTCTCTCCCGTCTCCCCCCTCTCCAATTCCCCTCCCCTTCCCCCTCTCCACTCACCCTCTCCTCTCCCCCTCTCCACTCCTCTGAAACGCGGGCTCGACATGCCGAAATTCTCTCCTGCGCAACGCCGCGATGAGCGCTAGCGCATCCCCTCCGCCTCTCTCTCCTCTCCTACGCTGCCCCCCTCTCGCCCGCCGGTCAACCGCGTTGCCTGCTCACCCTGTGAGAGTTAACGGCTAGGCTAGATGGAAGACACGACGCTCGTAGCGTTCCTCTTCGCGTTCCACGACGCGAGGGCGGTAGCATGCCCAACGAACGCCAACGGAACGCGACCGTGCAAGTGCTGCGGCTTCGCATCGCCTCATGGTCCCCTTTAGCGGCAGATGGTGTAATTTTTGGTTGACAGGAACATACCGAGATGCGTCTGCCATGATGCATTCCATGCCCGCTCGTGGCGGTATGGCGGTGGCGTCTGGCAACGGTAGTGCGGCTGTGTGGTATATTGACGTGGGTGTAGAGGAACAGCGTCGCGCCGGGCTACAGCAGCGTAGCACGTGGCTTGCGGATGAAGCTGTGGCGGTTCAAGGGTGCCGAGTGACTGCTGCATTTCTTTCTGTAGCAATGTCTGTGATCGGGTCCACTTGTGGCTTTCCTCAACTGGACTGAAGTGAAGATAACAACTTAAAGTGAGGGTAAGTGAGGGAGGGGAAGGTAACAACTTAAACAATTCCTCACGCACGATCGCTCGGATCGTTTCGCGCAGGTCGATCGTCGGAGCCGCGGGCGTGAGCAGCTGGGCGGTCTTGAATCGATCGGCGATTGTACTGGCGGATGCGCATTTCCAGCGTCGTCTCAATCTTCGTTGCTTCTTAGACACATTCTTGAACTGTGTTGAGGTGAGGGGGGGCGCATCAGCCCAGCGAAGATCTTTTGGTTACTCCTCGCATGAAGAAACAGACTTTCTGCTCCTAGGGTTTGGCAGGATCCGCGTGGCAGAAGAGTCGGGTCACTTCCTCCTCGAAAATGGTTTCGCTTTGGTTGGGGAGTTGCACGTGCGTCTCCAGGAAGGCCGCGACCCTTTCTTTTCGGACGACGCTCCCGAACGTCTCCAAGAAAGCTGTGCGAAGATGTCCCAGGTTCGAAGCGTGAATTCCCGATTCTGGAACCACGTCCTTGCTACATCTGCCAGGTAAAGTGCACGTGGTGCAGCTTGTCCTCAGAGTTCCAGTTGTTAAATGTTGAGACCCTTTCGAGCGTCTCGAGTCAGGTTTCAGGGCCTTCTCATGGTGATCCACGGAAGGTCGGCGGCTGCCTGGGTGGGTGACTCGCGCAGGCTGCAGGGGACGCTGCGGCCTTCATCGTGCGTGTTGAGGTCGATGTCACGGTCCTGGGCTGCCTGGTGGTTTCGGGAAGCAGCCCGTACTCGGCTATAATCCCTTCTGCCTGCGGCTTGTTCGACGATCCCGGTTGTCTTTGGCGACGGCTTCTTTGTGGCTTGGGCTTGGGTCAGCGCTTCGCGGAAGGCGTCCGGATCATGAAGGAAGCAGAACCTCCATCAGATGTCATGTGGTCGTGACGTTGACGAAGGCAGCATTCGGCTTATTCAAGACGAAAACTCTTTATTTGGGCGAAACTCTGCCCGGAGAATCAAAGGGACAAAGTACAAGCAATTTAATGATGTACACTGATAGCGGCGAGCACAGCGTCGATTGTCGAGTAATCTGATCTGCGGATAGGCGGACCGGCATTTATAGATTTTGCATCGAACATTCCAGTGTTATCGCTGGTGGCTGCGCTGGTTCCAGAACAAACACAACTGTTCGTGTTCTCGCGCTCAAGCCTATCGGAAGATTCTGAACTAATCTGGAAGGTTTCCATACATTCGGGCGTGGTTTGCGCAGGACATGGACTATACGTGTAATGGACCGGTTACATAAAAATAGCAAAAGAAGCGCTCGTGGCAGTATATCGACGACGTCGTTGTTTTCTCACGTATTTGACGAGCACGTAAGAAGGCTGCTATCGCTATTTCGAGCATACGGCCCACCGGCCTAACACTCAAACTTGAGAAATGTCATTGTTTCAAGGAACAGTTCCTAGGCCATGTTGGGAGCCATGAAGGTGTTTGTCCTGGCGGCGACAAGATGGCGACCGTCAGAAATTTCTAGCGCCAACGAATAAGAAGGCGGTGAGGCATCTTTTCGGCCTCTGCGCCTACTACAGAAAACATTATTGCCAATTTCTCCCACATAGGCTCGCCGTTAACACGTCTAACAGGCGTGTTAAAAACAAAGACGTAACAAAGAAGTTCGCCTGGTATGGGTTGACGAAGAGCAAGCAGGATTTGAAGACCTCCGACAGCGCCTGCCGACACCACCTCTGCTTGCTCAGTTTTACGAGGACGCTCCTGCCATGATCCACACAGATGCCAACAATGTACTACGTTTAGGCGCAGTACTCATCGAGTGGCACGGCTCAGCCGAGCGAGTGGTCGCATACGCAAGAAGGACGCTTTCCCGTGCCGAGCACATTTACACTGCAACGGAAAAGGAATGCCTCGCTGTCGTATGTGCAGTTATGAAGTTTCGTTTATACCTACACGGCCATTCTTCCCATGCAGTCAGCTACCTTCACCCTCTTTGTTGGCTGACCAACGTGAAGGAGCCATCGGTTCGGCTAGCACGGTGGAGCTTCCGCCTTCAAGAATTGCACATAACGGGCGTGTAAAAGTCGGCACGACCGTAAGGCGATGACTGGGGCTAGTTAGTTGGTTCACGTAGAAGTTTAGTGGTATGCCCTGTTTTAAACAATCACAGCGAAGAAAACGCTGATACGGACTTTGTCCCGTTAACCTTTGTGCACCTCTGCGTCTTCGTTGTTACTGTTTAAAACAGCGCATATCAAAAACTTCGGGACGACAGCACTCGGACGCCGATTGCCTATCAAGGTCACGGATAAAGCAAGACGATGCCACAGAAGATGATGACGTAGCTTTTGTACAAGTAGTCGACACGGCCACGATTTCGTGTAAGCGGAGGGAAGACAGCGAGTTGCTTCCTTTTAATTATTTTTGCAATGGCCGGACTACAAGCGTTCCTTGGATATTTGCAGAAGCCTGCCGTCATTCTCCTTGAGCAGTGGTGCTTTTTATTAGAACTACTCCCCCAGAGGGAGCCCCCCCCATCTACATGTTCCGATATCTATTCGTGGGGAAACGTTAAGAGCTTGTCACGATGAGCTGACATCCGCTCACGTCGGCTACAAACGCACATTGGTCAGAGTCCAACAGAAATATTACTGGCCAAGCCTTTCAGTCATTGTGAAACGTTACGTGCGCACGTGTACCCATCGCATTGAGTGAAAATCGCCACCTTTACAACAGCTGGATTGTTGGAACCGGTTCAAGTGCCCCCGGTGCCTTTTGCCGAAATCGGAATGGACCATTTTCGACTTAAAATACTGGAAACAACACTACAGTGCTTATTTGGACCGGTTCGTACACTTTCCACGATACGAGAAACCGCGAAACACGGGACAGTGAATGAGACGGGCCAAGCGCTGACTTACAACCAAGGTTTTTTATTCCGTACATGGGGGTATATGGCACACGCAACACGAAAGGAAGGAGAGGAGAACAATGGCGTGGAACTTTGTTGGCGAATTCTATGTAAGCTTCTGAAAAAATGTGAAAAACCATCATCCACTTCACAGATACGCAATTTCCCTCGTGAAGAGCGCTAACGAAGGCACACTCACGCGCATATCACATTTTTTGTCAATACAAAACGCCTGATAAATCTCACGTGCTCGTTGATCACTGTATCGCCGATGTATCTTACATTGATCAAACATAACATGACAGCCGAATGCGGAGCTGTGCGCAGCTAGTCAGCGCTTGGTCCGTCTCATTCACTGTCCTGTGTTTCGGGCTGTTTCTGGTATCACTGGAAACAAGTGACTAATAGTCGCTAGAGACTATCCGACGCACTATTCGGAAACAGCGGCCTTACAAAGCGACACCGCAGTAGATACTGTGCGATTATCCTTTGAAAATATAGTTCTAAGGCATGGTGCTCCGACAGTCATAATATAGAACAGAGGTACGGACTTCCAGGCCACACTGCTCAAGACAGTGCTTGAGCCTAGCGGAACTGCTCGTCGAAAAACAACGGTTTAACAGAACGCCTGAACAAGACTATAGCCGACATGCTAAAATATGTATATACATAGACGTGGATCATACAAATTAGGACGACTTTCTAGCGTACGTCACGTTTGCCTATAACACAACGCAGCCGGAAACTACGCGAAGGACGCCATTTAGTCTTCTTCATGGCCACGAACTGACGACGATGCTTCTTGCATAACTGCAATGATATAGACAAGGGGCTGAATGATTACTCAACGAGCTGTATGGGCGAGGCCGCTTGCGCGTGTCTGAATCGCCCGGCAGCAAAACTACGACACACAAAGATTAATCTGCGACACCGATACGTCACCTATCAACCAGGCGAGAATATGTAGGTTTGGAGACCTATCCGCCGACGGAGACTTTTTGAAATATTGCTGAAGAAGTATTTTGGTCTTGTTGAGGTGTTTATTTGACGGCACTCAGCGGCAATACGCAGTGGCGACAGTCAAGCCAAAAGCACGGACTCTGAGCGCGAGCGGCGTTCTTTCAGGAACGAGGCGAAGAGGACGGTCCACTAGAAGCCGCTCCAGATCGCAATCCATTACACAGTACCGCGGCTTCACCACAATTACCCCGGGTACGAAAAGGAAGCCGCCCGGTGACCTAACAGTTCGTCACTGTGAGCGGGTCATAGTAGGCCTTGAGGCGCTCCACGTTGACAATGTCGAGGCCTCGACGGCGGATCTCCGAAGATGGCTCAATGGTTTCGATCAGGTAGTTGACCGAGGATTTGCGTTGGACGACGAGGTAGGGACCTTCGTATTTCGGCAGTAGTTTTGTAAAGAGGCCAGTTGCTGGGGTAGGGACCGAGAGCTATAAGAGCGCTCCAGGGAGGAACGTCTGCTCAGAAGTGGTGGTGTCACCGCGATTGCTCTTCTGTCGCTCTTGTTCATGCGTTGTAATGGTCTTGGCAAGCTCAGGGCACTCTTCAGCATGTCTGGCTGTGTCAGAAATAGGCGCGCACTCAGATGGATCCGGCTGTATGAAAGTATCGTGTCGATGGTGTGAGACGGATGCCTTCCGTGCAATAAGAATGGTGAAAAACCAGTGGTGCTCTGAGGGGCGGTGTTGTAGGCGTAGGTGACGAAGGAAAGAATGGCATCCCAATTTGTGTGATCGGCGGCGACGTACATTCAGAGCATGTCACCGAGCGTGCGGTTAAAACGTTCGGCTAGGCCATTCGTCTGCGGGTGGTAAGCAGTAGTTTTACGGTGAACAGCATGGCATTTTCTGAGAATGGCTTCTATGACTTGGACAAGCAGATACGGCCTCGATCGCTGAGAAGCTTTTGGGGTGGACTGTGACGCAGCATGAATCGGTGTAGCAGGAAGGAGGCAATATCGCGCGCTGTAGCCGCTGGGAGGGCGGCGGTTCCGGCGTATTGCGTGAGATGGTCAACAGCGACGATGGCCCAGCGCTTACCAGCCGGCGTCAGAGGAAGTGTCCCATACAAATCCATGCGCACGCGCCCGAACGGACAGTTAGGGCAAGATAATGGTTGTAGACCTGTGGGAGACACGTGCGTTGTAGGTTTCGGCGTTCGACATTGAGGCACGAGCTAATTAACTTCTGCACTTAGCGCTACATCCCTCGCCAGAAGTATCGTTGTGGAATGTGGGGATAAGCTTTGGATACCCCAAAGTGCGTGCATTGCGTATCAGAGTGGAAGGGCTCGCATATTTCAGAACGCAGACTGCGGGGTATCACTAGTAGCCACTGGCGGCAGTCAGCGTTGTAATTGCGTCGGCGCAGTAGGTTGTCACGAATGGCGAAATGGTGGGCTTGACGACGCAACGCACAAGTGCGTGGTGTTTCCGACGGATCAGTGAGCAAGTCTGTCAGTAAGGTGGTCCATTTATCCTTGCGCTGTTCGTTAGCGAAGGTGTGAACGTCGATGGAAGAAACGGCAATGCAAGATACTGAGCAGAGAGCATTGTCGTCAGCCAAGCGGGAGCGCTAGAGGGTGTCGGCGTCAGCATGCTGGCGTTCGTTACGGTACGGCACGCTGATGTCGTAGTCTTGGAGGCGAAGTGCCCAGTGGGCGAGACGCCTGAGGGATCTTTCAATGACGACAACCAGCATATGCATGATGGTCGGTGACGACATCAAATGGGCGACCATAGAAATAAGGTTGGAAATTTGTAAGGGCCCAGATGATCACCAGGCACTCTTTTTCCGTGGCGGTATAATTGTTCTCCGCTCTACTAAGTGTACTACTTGCATATACCACGACATATTCGGGGAACTCTGGTGTGGTGGTTGTTGGGCCTTCAGATACGAACAGCGAATTCAAGGACAAGAAAAACATTTATGCAAGTCACAAAATAGCAATTAGACACATTTTCGTGGCCAACAATACAATAGTTTTTCCTAAAGTCCAAAACGTTACTGTCTTAACCATGCACACGCGAGCTCTGGGCGCGTCCTCACAGTCGGACGTCACTCACGGTACCGTCGAAGGGCAGCGACGCAGTCGGGCAAGGTGCACAAGCACGTTGTACGAGGCCGCACGAGCATACCAGGCACTGCTCGCTCAGGAATGCGAAGGCCCACGCTCCGCCCGACGTCGTACCCAGGTCACGCCTTCAGCGACTGCTTGTGCCGCACCCGCTCTGACGTGGCACCATGACCACGATCTCAGCCACTCGTTGTGCTGGACCCGAATCTGGAACAGGCTCAGCTGCTCGCCTTGGCCCGCACGCTCACCCAACACGGAACAGCACCACAGGCCCGTTCCGGAGCACCCACTCGTTCGATGGACACGCCAAGCTTGTGCCGGCTGGTATGGTGGCACCAGCTCGGTCCGTTTGGTCCCACAGGCCGAACGCACTGCTCTCCTGCAAGCTGGCCGCGTTCTTGCTCAGCCCGTCAACGTTCCGAAGCTCTCGCGCTTCACGTTCGCCTCCCTCTCTCGCGCACTCCTTCTTCTTCAGTTTCATTTTATCCTTCGGCTGTGGGTCTCTTTCCACACCTGATTTGCGTTGCGCAAAGACAGCGCCGAGGCCTACACCGCTGGCATCCGTGTGTACCTCCGTTGGGGCCGTAGGGTTGTAGTGGCGTAGCATTGGAGGAGACGTCAATGAACGACGGAGCTTTGCGAACGCGTCGTCGCACTCGGACGACCATGCATTTAGGGGCCCGTTATTGCCAAGCAGCTTCGTTAGCGGCGATATGATGGCGGCAAAATTATGGTGGCAAAATTTCGTGTGAAGTGTCGAAAGTATGAACACGGTCCTACGAAACTGCGCAGTTCTTTCACGGACGTGAGTTTGAGAAATTCGGCCACGGCCCGAAGCTTGGCTGCATCGGGAAGGATTCCGTCCTTGGACACGACGTAGCCAAGGATTGTCAGCTGCCGTTCTGCAAATCGGCACTGCTTCAGATTCAGGTGGAGGCCAGCGTTGCTCAAACGGGTCAAAACATGGCCCATACGTTGGTGGTGCGTAAAGAAGTCCGGAGCAAAAAGGACGACGTCGTCGAGGTAACACAAGCACGTGTGCCATTTCAGGTTGCGCAGAACGGTGTCCATCATGCACTCGAAGGTCGCGGGAGCATTACACAGACCAAACGATATGACGTTGAACTCGTACAAGCCGCCGGGCGTGACAAAGGCTGTCTTCGGTCGAGCGTCATCAACTATGGGTACTTGCCAGTACCCCGAGCGCAAATCAGGAGATGAAAAGAATTCTGCTCCTCGCAGGCTGTTAATCGCGTCGTAGATTCGCGGCAGCGGATAGACATCCTTGTTAGTGATCTTGTTGAGCCGTCGGTAGTGAACACAGAACCGCACAGAACCGTCCTTCTTCGCAACAAAACAACAGGAGACACCCATGGGCTTTCCGAGGGTCGAATACCATCGCTTCGAAGCATATCGTCGACTTGCTCATTAATTACCCGACTTTCTGTGGGAGCACGCGATATGGACGTTGCAACAGTGGTGGTTGGGCGCCACTGTCGATGCGATGCGTAACAGTGGAAGTGCGACCGAGAGAAGTTTGCACGACATCGAAAGAAGAACGAAATTCTTCCAACAAACACAGAAGCTGGTAACGCTGGACCGATGTGAGGTTGTCAGCAAGGGAGGAACCAAACACATCAGCAGGTGACGAATCGGACGTGGAGACAGCACTGAGTGTACTGGAACTGGGACAGTGCGTGTCATCGGGTGCGTCCGTAACTTGTGCGAATTCGAGGGGTTCCACTTTGCCGAGACGTTACCCTCGCACCAACGTAACAATGTACAGAGATGGGTTGGTAACAAAAATAGCGGTGCTGCCCTGAGTAGCCTGCACGGTAGCGAAAGGTACCAGCAAGCCTTTCCTAGTGTCAACATGTCGGAGAGACCGGCACTGTCGACGAGCTTGGAGGCACTTTCGTATCGTCTTTGACGAGGATCTTGCTCGATACCGATGAACTGTCTGCCATCGTCAAATCTGAGGAGGGGGGAGTCCGATTCGGCTTGTGCGCAGTAAATTATGGCGTCGTGGCGGGAGGGAAAATCCCATCCCAAGATGACGTTGTGAGAGCATGCAGATATTATGATGAATTCGACGTCGTACAGAGCGTCCTGAATGAAGACGCGAGCTGTGCATACTGCGGTAGGATGAATAGTCTGGGAGCTGGCTGTACGGAGGGACGTAGCAGAAAGTGGCATCGTCGCTTTTCGTAGTAATCGGCTCAATGTTTCGTCCATAAGGAATACAGCGGCTCCAGTGTCGACAAGGACAGATGCGCGAACACCGTCCAAAAACACGTCTCACGTTCGATGGGCTTCGCTGAGAGCTTTCGCAGTTCGATAGCGTCGCAGTCCTTGCCTCGTGGACTGCGACGACTAGTATCTACTTCCTACTTTCTGTAGCCTGTGAGATACGCAATGAATGTACGGTATACCTACGACACGTTTCTTGCTATCGGAAAGCGATAGGAAGAAACGCTTCCCGCGTACAATCACTAGGCTCGTTCCTGAAGAAGAGCGCTCCCACTGCATTTCAGACTGCGTTGCTAGTATCAAAGGATCCAATATGCATCTCAAGTGTCCTGATCCTATCAGGCCTTTGGTTATTTACTGTGTCGAGAAGAAACCCAGGGCAATAATTTCAGATAAGGAAGGGTATTTTGTAATTATGCCGGACAGTTGGTTCTCGGAAAAAGCGTTAACACGCATAACAAAGAATTTTAGCACGGTAAAACTTGAACCATCAGTTGTTAGGCAACGAGCTGTCAACCTTTTGTTAAGACATAACCTTGAGAGAATAGCTTGTAATGTCAAGAAGGCTAAATCACTTACTTTAGAATTGTTTTTTTCAGCCGAGACACATAAGAACGACATTCCGTTTCGAGCAATCGTTTCAGAGAAAGGCACCTGGCAAGTCGCTGTATCTAGGTATTTGCAGAACTGCATAACCTCTTTGAGTTTTTCTGACCCTTTTTGTATGCGTAATTCACAGGCGCTAGTTCAGTTCCTGTCAGAGGAAAACCCCGGCTGTTGTAAAGCTTTTAGTATGGATATTGAAGACCTGTATCACTCTTTGCCGCATGAGGACTTGTTAAAATGTGTTAATGAATGTATCAACGAACAAGGGCACGAGACGGATTTCACCGATAAATGTGGTGTTTCTACCGGGGCATTTCTAGAAATTATTTCCATGTAATTAATATCGACGCTGGTAGGTTGGAGGAAAGGCGTTTATGTGCAGAAATCCGGGATATGCATTGGTTGTAAAGTTGCTCCAGGTCGTTGGTGATTTATACCTTAGCAAGATTGACAAACTTTTGGAAGGCGCCTTAGGTAATTCTGTTAAGGTTTTTTCGCTATGTGGACAATTACCTGATTTTTTTGTATTGGTGAGGACTTTGAAACGGTGGTAACTTCAGTACGCGAAAAATTTGAAATAAGTGTGAAGAAGGAGGGCTGAGTTTTACTAAAGAGGTGCCCTAGAATAATGGAATACAGATTCTAGACATTTCCCAAAGTTCCAGAAGAACCACGTGTGCTGGCAGTATTCTCCTACATCTTCGAAACCGCTGTTAAATTTTTCGTCGAAGCACTCGAAGGTTGTAAAAAACGGCATCGCCATGTCTTGTAGTAAGTCAGCCCTAACAAAGTCGTGTGAGCACAAAATGAGCGATAGCTTTAACGCACAGATTACGCGTCTTTTAGATGTAGGGTATCCTCGTGATGCAGTGGCCACGGTAGCTGAACGTTTAAAGAAGTCCATTGTATTAAGTTTGATCATCGTTGCAGAAAGCGTTAGGAAGAAACGTGTCGTAGGTATACCGTACATTCATTCCGTTTATCACAGGCTAAAGAAAGTAGGAAGTAGATACGGCGTTAATGTTGCCTTCAGGGCTGCCAATAAGCTAGGTACAGTTTGTGCCGCTGTGCAGAGGAAGAATGAGCGAGTAAAAGACAAGAAGCGGACCGATATTTGTTTCGTAAAACACACCAACAAATTCACTGATTGCCGTACGAGTGTGGTGTAACGCCTAGTGCGCGCCGAAGGAAGCGCCATAGGCGGCGAACTCAATCATTGCTCTCGGGAAAGCAAGCAGACGGCCGCCGTGGTTTCCTACGTCGTTGTACGTCTGTTTCCGCATTGTTCACGTTTCCGTAGTGAAATAAGCAACGTTCGTCGTGTGTGTGGTGGCCGAAACTTCAAGGGATGTCAAATAACAATTGATGAGGAGTGGAGTGCTCAAACACCTAGAAAAAACGCTCCCGGAACACAGTTTTACTTACCGCAAGGCCTCCTGAGCAAGAACGACGGAAGGCAATGGATCGCCGCTGTTCGTTGGCCAAGGCGAGCCGCTTCGTCACTGTGCGAGTTAACACTTCGCTTCTTGTTCTAATGCTTTCGTTCTGCGATATCGGGGCTCGCTGGATGCACTCGATCATGTTGACACTGGTAGACGACCAAAGTCATAAGCCTGAGCATGTGTTGGTTCGGTTCGACCGCCGTGCCCCCAAGAGCACTTCGCTCAAACGTTCTATATTTCAGAAGTGTTTTAAGTTCGGGCGAGTTGGACATCCATGAACTTAGCTTGTACTAGTGCGGTACATGTACCACGTTAGTACAAGCTAAGTTCTATATTTATCATTTATAGAAACAGAAATGCAGCAATGGTTGACTTCAGAAAGACAAGAAGTGATTGAGACGTCACCTTTGTAAACAAAACAAAGCGGATGTTCACCACGAGCTCTACCTCGTAGCTAGGTCTTGTTACGCTGGTCTGCGCGACGCACCTTTGATATTCACCGGCATGACGATTCACTCCACGCGAACGTTCGTTCTCCTCCGCAGTAGGTCATCACGTCTCCTCGGCGACCCTCTTAAAAACTTGTCACTGCTCCCGCGGCGTCATCTCTTGATACTTTACTCGCAGCACTAGATCATCAAACAACACGCCTTCTGCGGTCGAGCGAACGATGCTATCACTAGAACGATGTAACTTCTTCGCTGACTTAATTCTCACTGACTGGTTGTGGTGGTAGTGGTTTGAAGAGGAAAAGGCGCCTAATTTCTGCAGCCCGTTCGGGAGCACGGCACAGTGCCTATCTCACTGACTGACTCTCTGTCGCCGCGCGCTTGTGCTTGCATTGCCTGTATCGGCTCGCGCCTGGGTTCGGGAAGGGGAAGGTGCGTATGATTCGTCTGTGCGTAGCACAGCGAAAGCTAGAGAAATGAGGAGATTCTCTCACCGATTCGTCTGCTGAATCAGACGGCGCCGCTGGCGCTGCTTTGCTTTCTCGAATATCCCGATCTTTCGCGTGCGTTGGCTGTGTTAAAGTCCCTGAAACTTCGTAAAGTAGCGACATACGTGCATAAAAGCGCGCCTCCTCTCTTTTCTCCCTCCTCTGCCCTCTCCGAGGCTGACGCCGCGTCGGCATTGGCCAACTGCCGTCACGTGGGACAGCGCGCCGCGCTTGCCGCGCTCGTTTGTTTACAGTCGCTCGTGACTGCCATCTTTGCTCTCGAAGTGCGGGCTCGCTGGTTCTTAGCGCACGTGTTCTATGGATACGCGCTTTCCATACCGCGTGCGTTGTGCTCTGTGATACCTCGCACACAAGACCGACGTCGCGGTTGGTTGCCATGGGCTTCTGCTGCGCTTTCGGATGCCAAAACAAATAAAGCGAAGGCAAAAACCGTCCGGGAAGCGCAACGAGTTGCGAAGGAAGGCTTGGTTACACCGAATCGGAAGATAGAACTTTCGGCCGACGCTTTCGACGCGACTGTGCGAGGTAAGTTGCTAACCTCCCACTATAAGTACTCGTCGAGGTTCGCGAGGTTCGCGCAAATAGCTGCGTGCTATAACGCCGTAGACAGGTGTCAGTTAATTGTGCAGTACGTCGCTATTCCTTACACGTTTTATTGCTGCTTATGCGGGGTCTGTACTCAGTGTTTTTTTTTTTTTTCAAGAATATATGGTTAGGTTTTCTGCTTGACGTGATGCGCCTACTGGTTTGAGTTTGCAGTATTGGTTTGTGCGCGTAGCATGGCACGCCGACTACGGAGGCACGCCGACTGACGATCAAAAATGTGATTGCGAAACTTCAGAGATTCGGCGCAGTTCTTTTGAAGAAACAAAGCTGCAGTGTGAAAACTTACATTAGGAGTGGTACTCTCTGTTTTTGTTGCGTGCTCGGTTGTTCTTGTTTTTTTTTCCTGGAGCAAAGAGCTTTCTCTGGCTCTTGTACGTCGACAGATCCGCCGGTGGACTTGCGATAGAAGGTAGGTAGGCAAAGCGTGCGCGCCGAACCGAGTCGCAGGGTGCATTCATCGTTTAGGAACCTCACGTGCACGTGTTATTTAGCGCGAAGGTTTACGTGCCATTTCGTGTGGAGGTTTATATCCGCGAGTGGCTTTCCGCCGCGGTGGAGCAGAGGTTATGGTGCTCGGCTGCTGACCCGAAGGTCGCGACCGACCGCGGCGGTCACATTTCGATGGAGGCGAATAGCTTGAGGCCAGTGTGCCGTGAGATGTCAATGCTCGTTAAAGAACATCAGATGGTCAAAATTTCCCGAGCCCTCCACTACGGCGTCTCTCATAATCATATCGTGGAATTGGGACGTAAAACCCCAGATATTATCCGCGACTGGAGCTCTCGTGAAGCAAACGTTTACGGTGGCAGCTGGCTAGTTTATTCTTTCGCTTGCTCGTTCATTGAGCAGCGAGTATAGTTCGCATGTCAAGTACGTCTACAAGGCGCACTTGCGCACTATGGTTGGTGCGTCTAATCTCTTAACGAATCAACCAACGCTGTCTTGACTAGAAATGATGTACGCCTTCTGGCGCATTCTTCTTTCAATGAAGCTCCGAGCTGCTGCTTGAACTGACAGTCATTTTCTAAATAAATATTAGTCGCCACTCTTTAACTAGCATAATACCGCCAACACCCACTGCCCATGTGTTTCTTGCACTCTAAAAACTGTCCGTACCCTTTGTGGAGTCTTCTTGCCCCTCACCAACAACCGTCGTTTGGCTAGTTTGCGCTTCCTTTCTTGAAAACTCGGCGCTCGCCGCTTTCCTATCAAGGTGCTGTTTAATAATACGCACGGCATTCGTGCCTGGAAGTACGGTGCGCCCGGCGATAATGCAAGAAAAGACAGGACGGGACAGGAATACGCCTCTTAGCACGCAGAGATTTGGCGAAGAAGAAAAAAAAACAAGCGAACCAAATGCTGGATATCGTTTTGTGGGAAAGAGATGCCTCAAATACGCCCCCTTTTATACTGCAGTGTACAGTGCTACATAATACAGGCACGTATAGCGGCGTTCACTATATTTACCCAGCCGATACTTCGGAACGGTTACCTCTAGTGCGTACTGGCAGCCCCAGTGCGTCATTGGTATGCACGACGAATTCGCCTCGCGAGGATGACGTATACAATGTATAAGTTTCGGAAGGCTTCATGTAGAGCGGGACATTAACGTTCAACATTACGCATGTCCTTTACAAACGCGTCCTAACATCTCCTCAACACAATATAATTTTTAAAAAAAGGATACCAAGAGCTAGGCGGCTAGTGCGAATGCTTAAAGCGCGCCGCCTGGCAAGCGCGCGCTCTCTTTGCGAAGCGTCGTCTGCTACGCGGGAGCAAGGTAGGTGGCGCCATGCTCGAAAAGAGAGTGCGAAGGAGAGGAGAACGAGGAGGAACGCGAGCGGAGGAGGAAAGTGTCGCTACTTTACGAAGTTTCAGGGGCTTTAGGCTGTGTCGGTGGCATCTTCTGCGGAGAGGGTAAGGGGCGCGCTCCCGGCGCCTTTTTATACTTGTTTTTTCCATGCGCGCGCTCTGTCGCGCACGAACCGTCGGCGCCAGGCTTTCATGCCGTCGTTCGAAATCTGCGACGTGCGCTTAGTTAAGCGCTCGTTCGTGACAAACATCGTGCACAAGTCCACTTTCGTAGAGGCCCGCGCCTTTCCTGCACCTGCCAGTGCAGAATTACTTGGCTGGCACCCGCACGAAGGGGAAATAGCAGCCGCGAAATTCATCCATCTCCTCACACCAAAGCTGTGCAAAGCGCTGTCGTCTGCTCGGCTTCCCGCACGTGCTGTCGGCGGTGCCCGCTAGGTGGCTATCAGTGGCGCCTCTATAGGCGGTGCACAAGGCGTATAAGGTCCCTTTCAGCTTTGTTGGAACATAAGAGATCGCTGACAGGAGGCTCACCTTCTAATCTATCTTTACATTGTCTGGATTGTAAGTGCACGCCAAAATTCGATCAATGCACAGTGTTGTACCGGCATAGAAAAGGAGAAACGCACCTGATGATTGAAGCTTGGCATATCGAGAATAGTGGTAGCGCATGCGTGAGCCAACCATCGATTAACTTGCATAAAGATGAAATCAAATGCCTTAACATTTATCTTCCACGTAGACCGCCACGTGTGCCGAATTAATAGGTCCGCCTGTTGCATGGGCATGCGCAGATAAGTTTTCGTGCCTTCGTTGTTTTCCGCCGTTGTGCGTCTCTTCAGCTATTAGTCGGCGTTTGTGGTGTTCTGACTTCCTTCTTGTGTCCGTGTTTGCACACCTTGTCTTTTTAGAATGAATACCTGCCAACTAGCTCAGCTCTCTGTATCTTCGATGTAGCTGGTGAAGTATTCACCGGCCTGCTGAGCTCGTTTACGTAAACACTGTTCCTTCTACAGATTACGAATGGCAGGGCGGCCAAACACCTTAATAATAAGTCGGATCACGTCGTGAAACCTTGTGCGTGGTTGTTGTAACGCAGGCCTGCCACACCCGCAAGGTAGAAAACCAAGTTTTCAATGTTATTGATGAAACGGGAGCGCGAATAAAACGTCACACAAGAAAAGATAGACACATCGCGCCCCCGTTTCATTATGAACCAACACCCACTCGCGCAACTTTTTATTGTACCAATATTCCTGCCTCGTCCCATTTATTTGGGACACTCACGCATTAATAAATCGCGAGCCAGTCCTCCACGTAAGTCCCATCTGCGCCAGTGAAGACAGTCGCGGATACGAGGGACACCGGGACGTAAGGTGGGTGCAGGCGGAGGCGTCTGAGGGGCGGCGCCTTGAGGCATGGTAGATGGCAGAGTACGGGATCGAAGCGCCAGGTGCATCGAATGAGGACCGAAGTTGTGACGGCACAGCAGTCTGCACCAATTTGTTAAGGTGCTTATTTGACGGCAGTCAGCGGCAATACGCAGTGGCGACAGTCAAGTCAAAAGCACGCACGCTGAGCGCGAGCGGCTTCTTTCAGGAACGGGCCGAAGAGGACGACCCACTAAAAGCCGCTGGAGAGCGCAACCCGTTATACAGTACCAAGGCTTCGCCACAGTCTTTGCAGTGTTGTACGACGCCTAAGTGACGTGGACTACGAGGTCATCACTGACAGCTCCTGGAGAACTCGCCAGCACTATTCAGAAGTCGTGCATATTGTGCGAAGCCATATTGTTCAGACTGGCGCGCACCATGCTTCCGCTACACCGCCTTCTTGGAGTAGTGCATCGGGACGAAGCTCTCTCCCGAGAGAGGCAAATGCCACATCTAGTATGCAGTGCGAAAACAACTAAGAGCCCGCGCGGTGAAAAAGGAAGACGATGTTCAGGCCTGATCTATTCAGCGTCTTGCCTAATAAAGTGGTCTCCCCTGTTTTCGACATCTGCTGTTTCTGCATAAATGAATAGACGGGCACTTGTGCGTTTCCCCCCACGCGTGTCGATTTGCCGCGCTTTATCAGCGAAACAATGTACCCGACAACATTCGCTTACAACGTAAGAATAGATTTAAGCTCCGCCAGAGCCATCGCTGTGCCACGCAGCGAGAATTTTCATATATACCCAATCCCATGACGATTGATTATTGACTTGGCTTCGAGTACCTCTCGTGTAAACACCGACTTTCCCTTACAGGCACGTGTTCTTGTAGCTAGTTTTCGACCAAAAACGTGAGCTTAGTGGTAAATTTCAGCAATGATTCCGACTTGACTGCTTCGCGAAACTTAGCATTTATCAAGGGGCGAGAACTTTCAATTAATAATATGCGTAGTACTTACATTACGAACGAAAAAAATTGGCCGCGTATCGGCGTGCTTCGCTGCAAATGTCGTCTAAAGACGATAGAAGAGGCGCTGCGTGAGATATGGACGCCATCTGGCAATACGTCGGGAAACATGAGTGCTGTGTGGCGGGCTGGTAGTCCCGGCGCAGCAGCAGGCGAAGACCGGCGGTGACCAACGCGACCGGCGGGGACGCCAGCCAGCCCGAACGCGTGGTTTGGCGCGAAGCGCTGAAGCAGAAGAAACGTCCGCACTCAACGAGTACTCTTCACACACTCTTTTATTTACACGTCGCCTGGGTAAAACAGGAATGCCAGAGCGGCGCCCCATGGCATTCGTACAGTGCAATACAGAACCGAAACCGAAACACAACAATGAGCTCGTGCAGAGGGCACGGAGGAAGCCAAGTTTCAGCGCAGCTTAAGAAACTAGGGTCTTTAGAATTACGTATGTATGCATTTTCTATTAAAGGAACACACGACCTAATACTACGTAGTGATGTTGCGCCTCAGATATGCATAATGTTTGCTTTTTGATCGAAAACGTACACAAGTATGAAACTAGTCAGCCGTTCAAGACGGCTGGCCTTGGGCAAGTGGTTCAACTTTGGCCCAGTGGCTGAATCGAGTGACGTGCCGACAAACAGACAGACAAAAAGACAGACCACAATTTCTCTGTTTAAGTATCCCAAGAAAGACTATCGTCTTTAAAAGTGCTTACGGTTCAAGCGAAAACCACCTAGCACCACTCTCTTGCAGAGATGAATGGCGGAGCTTGAATTTATTCTTATATTCGGATGCAACTTTAGAAGTATGTGGCATTTCTTCCTCAAAGGCGGATGCACAAAAGCTTACTCCAATGGACGCGCACTCTGGACTGACGTCATGAGCCGGACCACGACTTGGCAGAACATTGCCAAATGCATGAGCGGGACTATTTCTTTAGTGTCGGAGGCGATTGGCTGCCGAGCTTCGGTCGTCTGGGCAGAGCCTCTTCGGACTCCTTAAGTTCTTAAGGCTATAGTGGCGTTGTCCGCAACGTTTACACATACGGAAGAAAAAAGCAGCGTCCAAAATGATCAATTACGAATGCCGTGAAGAACATAAGGAAACCGTGCTGCTTCAACTGTCGTCATATAAACTTCTTCCTGAATATTTTCAAAGCGCCAACAGTTTAAATATTTCAGCCTTCATTAACACCATTTGTATCGCCGCCTACTGAGTTTCTTCATAGGTACTGTTTATGTAGAGAGCGTGTGTTGCTTAACGCAGCGTGGGTGGTGGTGCTGAGTGGTGGCAAGCTGGTGTCGGCCCTTGTCACCGGACCAGCCAACAACAATTCTGTGCGGTTCCTGGTGTTCGGCGACTGGGGCGGACTGCCTTTCTACCCGTACACGACGCGGATCCAACGAAACCTGGCCAAGACCATGGCGGTCGTGGCGGCTGCCAAACGCATCGACTTCGTCCTATCGCTCGGGGATAACTTCTACTTCAAGGGCGTCCGTTCGGTCGACGACCGGCGTTTCAAGGCTAGTGCTGTGTTCACTACGGCGGGCCGGCTGTGACAGGCGGGCTTTTACTCTTTATTGATGTTAAACAACCACTTACCGCAGGGAACAATTACAAAGCTTTACGGCGATTCGAGACCCGTAGGCTTCCCTTATTGTCCGGAACAAACGGAGTTGAACCATGCCTTGTGCATAACTAAAGTGTAGCGCGTTACCATCTGATGTATAATCGATTTCGATTTTCGCGACCTAAAGGGCACGCTACTCCAGTGTTCCACTAGACGAGGGGTCTCAAGCTCACCTCACCTAGCGGACAGCAGTACGAAATCTAGTCCCACGAGTGTAGGGACAGTGAAAACGGGAATGGGGGAGTCAGCTCAAGGTTAATCGCTGGTTTACCAATATATTTAGTGCGAGTGGCACTCTCAGGCCAATAAGTCCTGCATTAAGGTAGCTTTTTCTTCTTGTTACTTCTGTATCATGGTTCGTATCTGCGGTCGCTACATAACTTAAGCAGATGTACTCCTTTGCCACTCTAGCTACCTATTAGAAGCATGGTGATAAAACAGCGCTACGAGACGAGGACGGAAGGGCGCACACACGAGCGCTTACTCACAGCTGGTTTTTTATTAGCATCAGTGCGTCATATATATAGGAGGCACACAAAAATAAGATAAAATTTCAACAATCCGGTACAATGGTGTTCCGCTCGTTACAAACAGTCAATACCTAGCGACACATATCAAGAAACAATTTTTCTTTTTCGGTCTGTGCGAGTGACGCCATGCTTACACAGGCGCCACCCTTACTATCTATGTGTGCCGCTTCAATGATCACTCTTGTCATCATGTCCGAACAACGGCTGGGCACATGCGTATCTTCAAAGCGTGGAACGCATGCACAATCTCGCCAATGTATTCCTAAATGACCGGAAACAGCTGAGTTAACGTTTTAATAGTGCTCCTTAAGTCTTTCGTTCAAGCATCTCCCAGTTTGCCCAATATACGCTCGCCTGCATGACAAGGGAATGGAATAAGCTGCACTGCGCGTGCATTCCACAACACATCGTCGGTGCCGCGTGGTACAAATGGCAACTGGCCCATTTCCCTCTTTATTTACCCGTCCACATAGACCTTGCAGTCGCCCGGGGGCAGAAAACACCACCCGGACTCCTGCTCTAATACCAATCTTCTTGAGGTTATGTGAAATTCGATGCATGTAGGGTACGACCGCTACATTCTTTGGTTTCTCTGGACGCGTGATTTCACTGCTTGCTCCGACCTTGTAACGTCTTTGCAAACCCTCAGCCAACCAGCTTCCCCCAGTCTGTTAGCTTGTCAAATAAACTGTCTTCGACTCTGTGTTCACAGGATTTTTTTAGGGCGTTCACCAAACACGAAGAAATGATTGCACGTTTCACCAGTTTAGAGTGCGCAGATTTAAATGGGAGCACGGGTTTCTTGCCCCTCGCCTCATACCCCCAACAGGTGCTTCGGTCAGAGAAAAGCAGTCCTAAATCTAAAAAAACATGGCTGATCCCTCCATCATAGGAATCGGTATAACACGAAAGTGAAGCGCGTCTTCACAGAAGTAGTGCTTATTGTGTAGTGATATATGAGAGCTTGTACAATGTCTATTCGTGTTTGGCAGCTACAGCACCGTTTGACGTGGATGCACCCATGTTGACAGCATGTCTCTATCGCGACGACTAACGCCCATGATCATGATTAAACCATTGTGGTAGCTGACGGTGTGAACATATATTTGGACACAGCGAATCGTGAATCCCGCGTAAGGATGATATCAACAAGCTCATAATCAACACTGGTCCCCGGTATACACTTATTCAAAGCGTCGTCAATTAAGGAGAGAAACGGCACGGTGTGCGCTTTCTAGTAATGGGTAGCCGACGCCTGTGCTCATGCATACACTAACACACAATACGCTTCAGCAACACGGGAGGTAGAGGTTCGTAGCCTGAGCCGCAAACGTGTGCGTCCCGCTGGCCTCTGTCTCGCAGGCGCTGCTCTCGCTCCACCAAGGCACGACATTCGCCCGTCCAAATCGCGTCCTGTCTGCAACGCGTATTGCAGCAGTTTTGTTAGTCGGTGCTCTCGCAATTGAAACAGTCGGCGGCGGAGAAATCCCGTTGGTGCACGTGGAAGCTGCACTACTCCGATGAGCCGACGCAAGCTAACACGAAGCCAAAGGCAAATAACGTAACTGCGTCAAGGGTGCCTCGGCGACGCCAGCGCGGCCAGTCTACCTCTCTGGTATCGAGACGCTTTAACCATGACCTCCGATAACGCGTGCAATCTCGGAGTAAGCGCTAGTAAGTGTCGATCGTGAAGCATTACTTCTTTTCACATTTCACTGACGGCGGCACCGCCCCGCTCCGCCTGCCGCGAAAGAGAATGTGTGAAAGATATAAGGCGCGTTCGCGCCGTGTCTATAGCATCTCCCGAGTTAGCTTAGTCGGTAGGGCGTCGGGCGCTTGCCGTCGCGGCCGCAACGTCGTGGGTTCGGGGTATCTTTTTCTTGGTTTTTTTCTTTCTCACCCGTTAGCGTCCATTTTATCAACGTCATATCCGTGACGGATGTACTTGGTGGACCCCGGCATAAAACACTTTCGTGTTAAAATCTAATGAAGCTCTCGACGGAAACTTCATGGGTCAATTCTAAAGGATGAAGGCACTCTGAAAACACCTTCTTTGTGTTTGAAACAATGGTATGAAAATCTGCCGCGTTATTGCTTAAAACATCCACAAACCTGAACACCACGACTACATCCTTGTTCAGACGTCGGCTGAGAAGCCTGTCACGATTAGCCTATATAAATCACTTAAACGAGGAGCGATACAAGATCCGATGCGCACGCCGTTCTTTTGGGTTACAATGTTGTCATCCCATGTCGAAAAAGAGGAGTTCAAATAAAAGCATAGCAGTTCTAAAAATCTACTACAGGATAGACCTGACTCGTTCTGAAAACGAACCGCTCCAAGTTCATCAATGCTAGCACTGACGCAGCTCATCAGGTCGTTATGGGGTATTGAATAGTATAAATCCTTTATGTCTATCGAGAAGGCACTAAGCCTGTCCTCATGTCTGTTACTACTCTGGTAGTAGAGCAGGAGTCCAGGTGGTGTTGTCTGCCCCCGAGCGACTGCAAGGTCTATGTGGACGGGTAAATAAAGAGGGAAATGGGCCAGTTGTCATTTGTACCACACGGCACCGACGACGTTTTGTGGAATGCACGCGCAGTGTAGTTTATTCCATTCCTTTGTCATGCGGGCGAGTGTATATTGGGCAAACTGGGAGATGCTTAAGCGAAAGACCTAAGGAGCACTATTATAACGTTAACTCAGCTGTTTCCGATCACTTATTTATACATTTAGGCATACATTGCCGAGATTGTGCATGCGTTCCACGCTTTGAAGATACGCATGTGCCCAGCCGTTCTTCGGACATGATGACAAGACTGATCATTGAAGCGGCACACATAGATAGTAAGGGTGGCGCATGTGTAAGCATGGCGTCACTCGCACTGACCGAAAAAGAAAAATTGTTTCTTGATATGTGTCGCTAGGTATTGACTGTTTGTAACGAGCGGAACGCCATTGTACCGGATTGTTGAAATTCTATCTTATTTTTTCGTGTGCCTCCTATATATATGACGCGCTGATGCTAATAAAAAATGACACCATCTCCCGCTAAAGGGGACCATGAGGCGATGCGAAGCAGTGTTGCGGCATGTAGAGCCCGCGTTTCAGCGGTGGAGTGGTGAGTGGGAAAGGGGAGAGGTGAAGTGGAGAGGGGGAGGGGGAAAGGAGAGGGGAGGGGAAAGGGAAATGGAGGAGGAAAGTGAAGGGGGAAAGGGCAGGGGAGAGGGGGAGGGGAGGGGGGAAAGAGGAGGAGAGTGGAGAGGGGAAGTGCGGAGGGTTTGCGCATGCGCAGTAAGGGTGGTCACGCCGCACAACACCACCACCGGATTGAACTCCACTATAAGATGCTTCACATCTAAAACCAGTTGTGAGTAAGCGCTTGTGTGTGCCCTCCCGTCCTCGTCTCTTAGCGCTGTTTCATCACCATGCTTCCAAACCAACTAGCCCACCGACAAACACTACCTATTAGAAAGCGTTACTCTCACCCGAGACTATTGAACATCAACTTAGTTTCCTGCACATTAATTTTCAAACCTGTCATTCAGCTTTCCTGTTGAATTCAGTAATCATGCTTTGCAATGCGTGTAGTCTGGAACGTGTTATGGAGGGGTTGCTTATATCCGGCATTTTTATATAGTGTAAATACAATCTATCATCCAATAGCTTGTGGGAATTCCTGCTTAGTCCTTTGGTTTCCTGAATTCTGAGGTAGTCCTAGTCGTGTTATAGGTTACAATGGTAAACAGCTTGTAGGCAACAGATAGTGAGCTGATCGGCCTTTACTTCCTCAAGTCCTTGACATGCCGTTTATCATGGATTAAGATTATGTTAGCTTTCTTTCAAGATTATTGTAGGCTCACGGTTGCGAGACTTTTCGTATACATGGCGGCCCCCTGTTCTAGCAGAATATGTCCCCCGTCTTCCAACAGATCTGTTGTTACCTCACTGGTCCTCCCCTTCTTTCATTGTCGGGCATTCCTGTAGCTCAGGCCACATTAAGCCACTGCCTGGTCTAGGGTGGCTTCTTGCCCATCTTGGGATTGAAGTCACCCATGGCTTTTACCTTATTCATTGCTGGTTGCACGTCTTCATAGACGCTTTAAACTGAGCGGTCATCATGGCTGTACGCATGCGCCTGTGCCTGCAACCTTCAATGTGCACCTCCTATTTATGTTTATTTACGATACCTTCCACCCTCGCATTATTGCTATTGTATTCCTCTCTGTTGCAAGGTGTATCCTTATTGATAACAAATACCACGTCTGGTTCTCTTCGGTCAACTAAGCCACGGTAGCATAGGGCATGCACGTTAGTTTCACGGTATGGGCTTCATCTGGCCTCCTAACCTCAGTGAGCCCTTGTAACTCCAGTTAACACCCTCTAGCCCCTCCAACACTACTGCTAAGCTCGCCTCACTAAATAACGTTCCAGCGTTAAACGCTGCCAGGTTCCCATTAGGATGGTGGCCTGTCCATTGCTCGAGATGTTTAGCCCCCGCTGCTGCGTCACAGGTCTGACCACCGCCATGCTCTCTTGCTGCGCATGCGCTTGGTACAGAGGGGCGGAGATTTTTGTTCAGGGTGAGCTAATCATTAGAGATATTTTTATACCTCTGAAACGCTATACCTACGTGTGATTACCGCGGTACGGCGCCGTATGCTAATTTTGTGGTCGTTTACAGTTTCTCGCTGACATTGTCTGGTAAATTTTAGAAACTTCCAATCTTTAACTCTCAGAAACAGTACTTGGAATGCCGAGATTGAAAGCCATTGCGCCTTCCTGTATGGCGGCGTCTTGTTCATTCTTTGCGCTATGACTTGTGATGGATGCCCAGCTGCCGCACTTATCGCCGTGTCTCGTCGCTGTGCAGAGGACATTCGAGGACGTGTACTCCGCGCCATCCCTTCAAGTTCCATGGCTCATAGTGGCTGGAAACCACGACCACGACGGCAACGTGTCGGCTCAGATCGAATACAGCAAAAGGTCAAAGCGCTGGTGAGTCTTGAGCCTCTGCTGCCGTGATGGCTCCTTCGTCGCAATGCCAAAGAACGCCCGCTGAATACCGAGGCAAGGCCATAATTCCTGTTATGATGTAGGATCGGGGAACAGGCTTAGTTGGGGCGAATTTCAATGACAGACTCGGAGCACTTCCGGTAGCAGTTCTGCTCCATGCGGAGCAAGTCCGTTTATTAGCAGATTGAGAGTGCTTACTGTATGTTTCAATGGCACATGTGGAGCAGCTCACTCTACTCCGCCAAAAGCGGCGGATTCGATCGGTAGTCGGAAGCGCCCCGTGCGTGTGCGGAGCGTGGCGTACAAGGTCATCGACGCAACGCGCTGCCCGAGCACACCCCTTCTCTTCGCGCGCGCCCGTGAAGGCGAGTCGAGTGGTGCATCTCACCGTCAATACGCACTTACGCGAGGAATGCTGGGCGCTTCCGGAAGCAGATGTGCGCTCCCTGCCATTTGCTCTGGTGGAAGCCTGTGTTCTGTTGGCCGATTTCGTTGAGTGGCCCTCCGCCGAAGTGAAGTGCGCCGGCGTAGAGTTGGTCAGCCGCTCCGAATCGGCCATTGAAATTCCGTAATAGGTGCGCTAGAAACGCCTCCAAGGGCAACAAACAAGAGGACACCACTGGCAGGGCACACAAACGCATATTGGAACGCAAAAGAACGCCAGGTCCGTGCGGAAAGCGTAGCACAGTCACAGCGAAAGCTGGAAGAGCGGCATTTCTAGAGCCTGTTATAAAATTTCTCGGGCCTACTAATACAAGTAAACTAGCAACGTACCCACCACGTCATAATACCATTTTTTGTTGTGAAGTTGGGAAGCACCCACTACGCCATTATTCGTCGTTCTGCGGAGAAGCAAGGTACCATCTGTAAGGCATTATGTGCAGGTTGTTTATGCGACGGCTGCTGACGAAGAATTAAGGCTGAGCCCCTTGTAATGGGTTGGAAGCTTTAAACAACCCACTAGTTACGTAATTGGCATTGCGTGACGCCCGGTCATTATTTCACTCTCCCACCACGCTATATAACATACGTTAACGTGAGGAAAAGAGAGGGGAAAATAACTTTCTTGGGACCCTGAGGAAATTAATCATTGGGGCCTTATGGGTTTCCTTAGAAACCAATAGAAGTGCACTTGAGAGGAACCCACTAGGCTATAAATCTTTTTTTTTAAGTAGCAAAGCACCACTGTACAATTTTTCGTCATTCTGCGGAGTACCGCGATACCCGCTAAACACCCGTAAAGCGTTATGTGCGCTCTGTTGATGCTGTGCCTGATGAAGATGAAGAGTCATGGCAAAGCCCTTTGTAATGGTTTGGAAGCTTTAAACGACCCACTCGTCGCGCAATTTGCATTGTGTGACGCCTGGTTGCAGAATTCGCGTTGTGTGACGGCTGGTTGTTATTTTACTCTTCTACCACGCTACATTACATATGGTAATGTGGCTCCTTCCCGACATGAAGCCTGTATCGGGTCTTTTTGCAAAGCAGTTTCAAGCACTGCTTTTTCTTCGCTTGTGCAAACGGTTGCCGAACATTGTTGTATCTGCGAAATAGTTGCCTGGAAGCTTGCATGGATTTCCAAAGGAAGTACCTGTAGCTAGCAATTTCTTGTCCGCTCGCTTTTCGCTCGATTATCTTTCCACTGTGACACGGAAAAAATTGTAGAGACCTTTGTGACCGTTGTACTACCTGTACCGCTGTATAGAACCATGTACCCTTGGGGTCGATGGAGAAACGTACTCAAAAGGGTCAAAGAATGATCGTACCTGCAGGAATCAAAACACTCTTCTTTCAACTACATTTAGGTACACTTCCAGTCAAACCCCGCTCCGGCTGGACGAAAAGGACATGTTTCTGCCGTGGGAACCGATTGCTTAATATGCAAAAAAGTAGATACGATAGGCCATATGTCCCTCCACTGCTGGGACGCCCTCTTTTATGGGACGTAGTGCAGCGTACCACCAAAACATATATATCCCCTTAGACCCCACTGACATTCGCTAACTATCTGTTGAGAGTGATGACGGGACGCCGTTTGATCTAATAATGTCCATTACACTCCACATCATATTGAAGTGCAGGATGGCAATACGGCACACTGATGTGGACGCCCGTTTGCGCGTCAATACTTCAAAGAAACCATGAACCGTTTTGTTGAAGAAGAAAAACTTCTTCAAGATGTTCCCATTTGGTTAGATCGTGTAGAGCTCCTTTTACAAATCAAGTTTTAGGGTGTCCTCATTATTACCAGTTTCGACTTTCCTTTTTTTTCCTGTCGATATCTCTCCCTTTTTACGCAACCAGTGTTTGCATTGGAAATAGTGTTTCTTCTTGTGTTTGTTTCTTACATGTCAAAAAACAGACAACAACAAAAAAGCGGCTGTGACTCTGAAGCAGAATACTGGGCTACCATGCGCAGGCTTGAACCCCGTTCCATCCTGGATATTTTTTTTCTTATTTCGTTGCTTTTTTTGTTATTTCGCGCGACAGCGGTGACGGACACCAGTGACGGCGGCGGCGGCGGACAACTACGGCGCTAAAAACGGCTCTTGTTGTGATGTCATAACAGCTTTTCCTGTAAAACGCACAAATGACAGTAATACAAAGTACAGCTGCATAGAATAGTAAGCAGGCTGGAAGTCGAACAGTGAAAAGTGTTTCAAAACTGCAATTCGGCCTAGTTGAAACAAATTCATCCTTCACCTACTCGCGAAAAACACACAGGGACAAGAAGAGACTTACGTGGACAGGCGCGGTCCTCGTAAGTCTTACGAGGATCGTAACGTAGAGACTTACGAGGATCGCGCCTATCCTCGTAAGTCTCCTTTGTCCCTGTGTGTTTTGCGCGAGTAAGTGAAGAATGAAAAGTGTTTATTGCTGAGGCGACTGTGATCTTATATACAGCAGAGACAGGACACAGAGGTCACGTGTACATTGCGATAGATTCTTGGCCTGAGAACCTCATGCTGGCGCAGCTCTGCTAAAAGAATAAACACCCTAACCTTCTCTACAGAGGAGTTCGAGCAATTGGAACCCTCACAGGTTTTGTCGGACGAAGCTGCCGTGGCGATGTTCCTCACACTCGTTGTACGCAACGCGGCAGGCGAGTTCTCTCTGTTTTTCCTGCGTCTAGTCTGCTGGGCGCCAGGAACAGGAGACGTGCCGTGGGCGATGTCCCCCGGGCGTTCGTGCCCGACCAGGTACTTTTATTTTGACAGAAGTTGGCCTCCCTAACGCTTACGTCCGACTAGGCTAACGCGTCTTTCAGCTCCAGATCCTTGCTCCGCCTGATCGATCGACGTGGCCTGTTCTTTCGAATTTGGAGGACTGTAGGGGCCCGGGCTATCGTATGCTGTCGTATGACGTCATCGTATGCTGTCATCTCATGTCGTCGCTTGGCGTAACGCAAGCAAAACCATGTATAGCGTAGCCATGTATAACATAGGCACGTATATTCCGCGTGTTGAAAGTTAAGCTTTATCGTTTAGTTAAAATTCAGCACGCATGCAAGACGGTGAGGATCGGCGCAATGTTGCTCCCTCATGTGACGAGCAGTCATTGCTTGCTATCGCCAGCCGGTAGCAAAAGGGTAACCGTTAACATCTTTGCCTATGTCTTCGACCCGTTGTCAGCGGCACATCAGGGAGGAGCTATGCGCCAGTGCCCGCTGTCGTGCATGCGTGATCATGCAAGCCGCAATTAAACTTTGCAGTGGGATACCTGAGGGCACAGACATGCTCGAAGAATTCTTCCCAGTGTAACTGTGTAGAAACACGACTGCCTCCAACTTTGCGAGCTTGCCGCACTCAATAAAAAGTACATTATTCAATCAAGGTTATTTGGGCGGCTGGCAGCGATATTATTGCCCCCTGGGTGAAAAACCTATCTGCAAAGGCAGTTTTCACGTAACTCCCAGTGCTGCATTTAAAAAAAAACCGTTGTGCTGCAGCTTATCCGTGCTCTGTTCGAGTATGTTGGATTCACCGGTCTAGAGTTCTGCCTCATGTCGCGGCAGATGCGGCGTGCCATCCTGTAACCATCACGTACCCCTTACCTCTGCTCCTGCTGACACCTTCTGACACTGTGGACATTCACAAAGAAAATCTTCGGCGCACCATGCGAGCTCTCATACCTCCGCGTGGTCATGACCTCTCGAGTGGACTTACTCGTCGAGAGGAGGTATCGCTCCGAAGAGTTCGCGCTGTGACGCCTTCAATCCGCGCTAAGTGGGGCTACACCGACACAACTTCAAGCTCCCCATTTTGTCCTCCGCCGGTGCGGGAAGCAGACCTGAACCACCTCTTATAGACATGCCCTGCGCTACAAGCGGCGCGTCGACGCCACCTGCGGCGTGCGGGACTTCAGCACACCAGGCCGCCGGACTTGCAGCGATGGATATACGGTCCGAACCATAAGTCCCTCCTGGACTTCATGGAGGAAACATAACTGCACCATCTTGTGTAATGTGTATTGATGCCGCAGTGCAAATTAACGCAATAAAAAAGAGAAAAAAACCGTAAAGCTTCATTTTCAACGCCCTGTATAGTATATCAGTAATACGTTCTGGCGGGATAGTTGGTTCATTACTGTTAAACGTTCTTAAACTGCGCAAAATGTCCGGGACACAAGAAAGAAAACACAGAGAACACCACTAGCGCAGACGCGCTCTTCAATATATTGGCTATTCTTCGGACGTGGCCCGAGGACGGAACTAGATGACCAAATAATGCTTCCACTGGCAGACGGACACAGCGATCAGCATAGGCGTGCGCAGGGTCCCCCATTAGGGGGGGGGCAAAGGTTCATCGCAGCGCCCCCCCCCACCCTACTAAGTCAATGTATGGGGCAGATTGTGCGCCCCCCCCCCTCTCTTAGGACTAGAAGGGTCAATGTACGGGGAAGATTTTGTGCCCCGCCTCCTATGTGATTAGGGGGGGCGGCCGCCCCCCCTGCCCCCCCCTGTGCGCACGCCTATGGCGATCAGGTTCGCACAAAAAATTGCTGCCTCTTGCTTTACTTGCGCACATATTCGCCTGGTGGGCCACCGATGGCGGCGCTGCGAACGGCGCTCGGATGACGCAAAGGCGGGAATTCGGTTTTTGTCGTCTGGTAGGCTGTGGCTAGAACAGCAGCATTTTCATTATAGTTCGCTCACGTCGCATGGCGTTCCTCGACTACAAGCCGTATTTTCTTGTAATGATAGTTCTTTAAATGGCTGCTAGCAATACAGGAGGTTAAGAAACGTTAACGTTTAACGTATTTTCTATATACTGTAGTGAACCAGACACAGAGACAGCACCTGTTCTTGGGCCAGCTGTTCTTTATTCCGCCTCTTCTTCGTTTACCTCTTCTTCCCGCTGGCTGCCCACACGGTCGAACCCTAGTGTCGTTCTTCGTCATCACACTCGGCCATGACATCTGGCGCGGTGGGCTGACGGCAATGTATCTGGTGGGCGGCGCTGACTGTTCGGAGTGGCTGGGCTCGGCCACGCTGGAACTTCGTCTGGAAATATGTTAAATATAATTCCGGTGGCCGAAACTGGCTATCTCTCCGTGGTCGTTCCCAATGTCGTTGTAGACGCTGGGGCTTGGCTTGAACCTTTGCCGACGACGAATCTGGGGAGGACATTGACTGTGTCGTGGTGGTCTAGGACCTCGGCCACACTGCGACATTTCAGAGAAAGCTGTCTCATTCTCCTCTGATGGACGGAGTTGGCAATTTCGCGGTAGTCGAGAAATTTTCTCGGCGACGGTTCCGGCGGGCGACTCTGACTGTATCGGCATGGTTGCAGGTTGATCCCGAAACGCTCACCCTTGTCCCTCCACATTTCGGAGAACGGGGAAGGAAATGGTGGATACGGTAATGCAACCTGCTGCACCACGTTCGACGCAGCCGGGACGTCCTCGTCAGCAGCCGCTTCAGGAGACTTGTGCTGTGTGTGCAGGTCCTCGATGAGAATGATCTGAGACGTGTCAGAGAGCTTGGTGTCGTCTGCAGAAACGTCTCTTAGCAAGTTCGGAACGCTCTCACGTTCGGCCAATGAATGTGTCGCACGCAGAGTCGCTTCCGTCTGGTCAGAGAGGATGTTGGTGGAATCCGCGGACAAGTATGTCTCATCAGGTGGTGCAACGTCCAGAACGACCCGGGCCGGTGCCTCCAAATGCTCAGGCGATATCGAGCTTGGGGAAGCTTTTCCGATAGACAGGAATTGGAAATGCTTTCGGCCATTGGAAGGGATGTTATGGCATCAGATACCGAGGCAGAGTCACAGCGTGGCGTCAATCCGGCGTTTGTACCAGGCCAGGCTGCGTAGCTGTCTGCCGGTGAGCTGCAGTTCGCAGTTGCATTCTGGAGGTGGTGCCCCTCCTGATCTCCGTCCTCGGTGGAAGTCGAGTTGGACTCACTGGTGGCGCAGGGAACCCGGTCGAAAGCGGCAATCAGGGCTGCACTCCATCCTGCCCAGGACCGCTGCCTCACGCCTTCGTAGCTGTGCCACGCAGTGGCAGTCCCGAAGGTGCTCTACGGCCACGAACAATTTCTGCGGTTCCGTCCAAGCCTCGTACCGTCCAAACCACGCAATTGTCGGCATCGTTATGGAAGCCGTTGAACTCTGGTAGTTCGCAAGCTGCCGGTGGTGGTGGGACGGGAAGCAGAAATCCCGAGTGTGCCGACGCCAAGGGGCCCAGTTGGTGTGAGAGCTATGCGAGGACACAACTGAGCTCTCTGCGGTTCTCGGCTGAACTGGATTCAATGTCTGGTGTGGCAGCCGCAGCCAACAGAGCATTCATGGCGCAGAATGGTGGTACAGCGCCAGGACATAGCTCGGAGCTCCGCGCTATCAAGGCGTTAATCTCGAGGCGGAGTCGCGCGACAGTACGCCGCGGCGCTATCCGATGCGCTATCCAATGACCGCATGCGGAGCCAATGAAAATGTTTGACAAGTCGGAGGTGGTGGTTGTGCTCACTCTGGCGGGATCTTTGTGAGAGGGAGTTTGGACAGCATCCCTAAGCAGCTCAGGTGCCGATGGAGTCCTGAGCGAGAGGTTGTCGCTCGGGGAAGCGTGAAGAGCGTCCCCGGGCAACAGTAAGCCGCGCTCTGTCTTCGCGGCGCCGGGGTAAGCCTGCCTTTTGGCCACCGAGGAGGCCTGGACGCCGTCCTCGAATGGTGGCACAGGTGCTTCCGGCAGTAGTAAGGACACGGGCTGCATAATCGTGGGCGGTGCTTGGATGTAATGTCTGCAGCACCGATGATCCACGAGGACGCACTCACGGTTCAAATCCTGTCGGCTCCGCCATTGTAGTGAACCAGACACAGAGACAGCACCCGTTCTCGGGCCAGCTTTTCTATATTCTGCCTCTTCTTCATCTACGTCCTCTCTCTTTCCGCTGGCTGCCCACGCGGTCGAACCCTAGTGTCGTTCTTTGTCATCACACTACACAGAGCCATCGCGGTCAGGATCAGGCCACCGAGTTCGTAGCCTCACTCACTGGGCTAGATGGCGTTGAAATAGCTTACGTGAAAGCGCGAACGTACCGCGAAGCGAGTTAAAGAGAGTCTGCGCTGCTTTGGCAGCGAAGCATGATCAATTTTACGACTTATTCCCAAAAGTTAGCGTTATGTAAACAGACTTTAACGAAAGTTCACACTCTACTCTCTATTGTAGTCACGCACAAAAAACGTTTGCCGACATAATAAAATTGATAACTTCATCGACCAGCGGGTTATTGCGGACAACTAGTGTAGATTGGGCGAGTTGGATGCACATTAAAACTTCTTACACGTACTATGGGCTCCGTGAAACGCAAGCAGTGGTGCGCGTGGTACAGTTGACACCCTTATCCTTAGAAATAGATACGCTCTTGCTTGCGGTTTGCCGCTCGTGAGCCAGATTCATGCTTTCGGTGGCACAGTGCTGCCAAATCGGTTGTGCGTGCATGTCAATGGTGATGACAGGACGGCGCGCGTTATATAGTTCCTAATGCTTGGGGAACGCGCTCCGCTGTCGTGTTTCATTTGTCACCGATAATAAAGCTTGGCAAACAGTAGGAAAAATCGGCGAATATGTCCAAGAAGAGGAGAAAGAGCGCTCTTTCCCACCATTCTTTGGGCCCATTTGGCTGGTTATTGTTATTGTTTAACGAGCTGTAACAGGATTGAATATCTTACGGTGTAAGCTTTGCTGATCAAACGCGAAAATCCACCGTCGGCGTCAACACGAGTGATGCAAGAAATCATTATACGATGACGTCACCTTATGACATCCTGATATCACAGACCGCAAATATTTGTGATGTCATAACGGCACGTCACATGATGACGTCATCACATTACATCGTCGGTTTGCATTGCCTCCGTGATCCGTGGGTCGACCACGGAGGCAATTCGAAACCAGGCGATGTGTAAAAAAGCTTGCAATGCCTCCGATCCTGGAGGCAGCGCAAAATTAGGTTACGTCCAAAAAGCATTCGGAAGGAGGCGGGGAACATCGACTGAACATCGATGAACAAAACGAAGATGGACTTCGCCTTCGAGTCATCTTAGGCAAACGCATAAGGGAGCCTGCGAGTCTTTTTAGTACAGTGGCCGCATCACGCCCTCCCGGGAGTCGACCGTTGAGAGTGATTTACACTATTTGATTGCAAATACATATCTTACTGCGACTTTTGATGCAAAAGCTTTGCATTTGTCTACGTTAGTATGATTACACTAATTCTGTTCGGCATACTTTCAAGCGACCGGGAACGAGCGAGCAAACGTTTACTTAATAACGTATGGGTTGAAATATGCTACAAAAAAACAAAAACAAAAACTCCGCACAACCGACGAAATATTTCACATCGTCGTGCATCTCCTTCTGACACGGGCTCTCAACTATTTTATTTCTTGTTTAAACTTCAAGTACTTAAGACGCGCTTATATGGCAGCTGCTGAAAACTTGGATTTAATCAAAGGTTCTCGCCTGTAACGACCATTTCATTTATTCATCTACAATACATTGTTGCATTGTGATAGACTTCCTACCTAGCGCCTTTATGTGGCTTCAAAATATCCTAGGCACGGCCTCCTTTTTTTTTCGTTAATATCTGTCACCCAGTGTTCACATTCATCTTTAATTTTTGCCTCGACTAATTTCTGTACAACGGATTTTTTCTCTAAATATATTTCCCATATTTTCTTGACTTCGTCAGGTGGCCGCTTCTCCTTTTTTGCCTTTCTATGCTCCCGCGATGCTTTGCGTCGCTTCTCAATCGCTTCCCGCATTTCCTTGTTCGACCAACTTTTTGGCTTCCTCTTTCCCTATCTCTTTCGTCATTAGATGTAACAGCTCACAATACTCCCAGTCCTTTCCTGATATTTCGCCTACTTCTTCCTCGACTCTTGCGGCTATATTGGCGGCAATACTTGATTGCTTGTCATTTATATACGAGCTGCCAGACTGATTCAATCCTCTTATTTTCAGCTTCGTATCCCATTTGTAATGTTATCCGTTTATGATCACTGCCCAAGCTTTTAATCCCTTCCTCGTCTATTCTCTCAGTTTGTGGTAAATTCCTTCAGCCATGAGGCAATAATCAATACTTGATTGCTTGTTTCCGACTTCCCACGTGATCTTGCCGTCACATTTAGGCCCCGTGTTTGTCACCGACTATAGTACGTACTCAGCGTAAAAGTGTTGTTGTGATGCCTTATTAACGCGAAAGTGTTTTTTGCCGGGGTCCACCAAGACTTTCATGACGTATTTCCGTCACGTGTATACGTCAGCAAAACGAACGCCATCAGGTGGCAAATAAAAATCTATAAGGAAAGGTTCCGTTGAGAGGAACCAAACCCACCAGCTCTTGGTCCGCGAGAATGGATGGTGGGTGTTTAGCCCACTGAGCAACCGCCAAACACATAACGAAGGTTACATGAACGCTCCTTTTATCTTTCGCACTTTGCTCTCACAGCGCTCTTGAATAGATGGATGGATGCTATGAGCGTCCCCTTTATAAGGGGCAGTGACATGTGTGCCACCAGGGTCGGAAAAAAAACAAACTTCGTTGCCTCCGCCATCAGTTTCTGCAACGCGCCGTTGCTACGACCATCCAATTCGGCACATTTCCAATAGAATTGTAATGCCGTCAGCGTTTTAACACACCGCGACATGGCGGCGTTAGCCCAAGCCTCGCTCATAGCATTCATCCATATCGAAAAATAGCTCTCCGATGCTCGCCTGCCTATCGCACCGCGTCACCCGCTCGCCCTTTGAGAATTAACGGCCAGGCTAGAGGGAGGAGACGACGCTCGTCGCGTTTCTCTTAGCGTTTCACGATGCTTCGAAGGAGTGCATATCGATTATCAGTGTTTACTTTGTGTTTGTTGATGCGATCTTTGCGCGGGATTCACCATATGTGGTGTCCAGGAATATCTTGACAACTTCAGCTACCGCAAGGGTTAAATCATGATAATGGGCGTTAGTCGTCGGTACGGAGATGTGCCACTAGGCGTCAACGTAGGTGAGTCCACATCAAGCGGTGCCATACTTGTCAAAGAGCAATAGACATTCTACAAGCTCTCATATACCTGTGCACTATAAACAGTAAACTACTTCTGTGACGACACGCTTCACTTTCGTGTTATACCGATTCCTATGACGGAGACATCAGCCATCTTTTTATATAAGCTTTCCCACGATTGTGACGGTTTGGGCGTGTTGGTATGACATGACCAATAAATTCTAAGCGCACACACAGACGAGGACAAAGAACGCGTAAGACACACAGGCGCTAACTTTCAACACTTTAATGAAGCCAGGGGAACAGAATATATAAGGGCACACGTGACCTTACATGACGCCGGCGCAGCAGGCATAAAATATGACACCATCAATGACATCGCAGGTAGCGCATTTCTTTGGAAGTGCAATCGACGGCTTGGCCACACATTTATCTCCTAGACTATCTATCTTTTCCGCCTCAATTATTTCCCGCACGAGTTGACTTTTGTTTCTTGTTACGACTGTGCATTTAATAAACATTGGTAGGCGCTTCTTTTCCACACTGTGATCTGCACTACGGTCAGCACTGGAAACACCAGGATCATCACAACCATCACACCTTCTGCAGTGAACATCCAAGAACCCTCCGCACTTCTCCCTATCATTCCCACAATGTTCCCTGAGCCGATCATTTACACACCTCCCGCTTTGTCCTGCATAGGTTTTGCCACATGAAATAGGCAAGCTGTACACGACAGATTCCGCACAATCGATGAACATCTCTTTATGCCATGAAGGGCCATGTAAAGTCACGTGTGCCCTTATATATTCTGTTCCCCTGGCTTCAATAAAGTCTTGAAAGTTAGCGCCTGTGTGTCTTACGTGTTCTTTGTCCTCGTCTGTATGTGCGCTTAGAATTTATTGGTTTCCCACGATGTTAAAAAAGTTGCTAGGAGACAGGGCGTAGATGTTATTTTACAGCGAAAGCTCTTATCAGATCACAACGGCAGTGGGGTAGTTCTCGGCCGCCGCCGCCGCCGCCGTCGGTGTCCGTAACCACTATCGCGCGAAATAAGAAAACAAAAAATGAAATAAAAAAGTATTCAGGGTTGAATGGCATTAGAGCCCTGGCCCTCTGCGTGGCAGTCGAGTATTCTCCATAGAGCCACGCAGGTGCTTCAAACTCCCTTGCAAATATACCACATACAGGTGTCATGTCGGGCAAGTCATCGCGTTAACATGTGTAATGTAGCGTGGCAGAAGAGTAAAATAACAGTCGGGCGTCACACAATGGTAATTACGCAAGGAGTGTGTAGTTTAAAGCTTCCCACCGGCAACAAACTGCTCACCCACAATTCTTCATCGTCATCAGCCACATGGAGCATCAACAAAGTGCACATGATTTCTTACAGATGAGTAGCGGGTACCTTGCTTATTCGCAGAAAGAAGAATAATGCCATAGTGGGTGCTTCCCCACTTCACAAAAATTAAGATTTGTGGCGTATTGGATACCTTACATGTGCACTCCTATTGCTTCCCCAGGGCAGTTTAGAACGGGCTCTAGAAAGGCCACTCTTCGAGCTTTCGCTGTGACTGTGCTGCACGCTCCGCTAAGGCCTCGCGTTTCTTTTTTCTGTCCCTTCTAAACTTTCTTCGCTGTGTACACGTGTGGCTCGGGGCAGCGCTAGAACCCCGACATGTTCTATTCGGCATGAAAACAGGTATACGACCTGCGCCACACGTGTGGTGTATCTTATTCCGCTAACCTGTGAAAAAGTTTACATCGCCCAAACTGGCTGATGTTTAAATAATAGGCTGCGCGAACAGCACAACTGAAGACTTCGGACGGGGCTAATCTGCCCCGCCATTGTCGAAACTGTGGGTGTGTTGCGCTATTATATATTGTTAGTATTCTTGGTAAAGGTGGGGGCAAGGTGGAACGCGAACTTCTTGAAGCTTATTATATCAACATGCACCGTGACAATTGTGTAAGCACTATATCCATTTCATTGATGCAGAAGGAACTCGGTTTTCAAGTAGGTCGCTTTTGTTATTGAGCAGCGTATGCGCCCCTGGTTTTCCTGGAAGATGCTGTTTGGAAATAAAGCACAGTTGGCAGTCCAGTCGTTGTGTGATCCATGTCTCTCCTTTGCCCTCTTGACTGGTTTATTCTTCCAGCGTTATGCACCAACTGACCCAGACTTCGACCTTGCAGCATTCTGGAAGCCCACTACACTGTGGTTGTCAATCGCGTTTTGAACGCAATTCATAAGCTGTCTTTGCGGGTTCGAGGTAAAAAGGCTTTTATATCTACTGAAAAAACTGAATGTCCTTCATTGTCACTTTTTAAACATTTAATTACCTGGTCGGAATTCTTCATTATAAGAAGAGCCGTCACATCTTGACCTTTTAGCTGCAAGAGCAGGGTCATTCCACGCCAAACGTCCCAGACATTGCGCTCGACCCTCTCCAATTGTATTGTAAAAATTGTGGACGTTCATATCATGCACTATTTGCCCTCGGAAAGTATTTTTTGGAAAAAAATTTTTCTTGTCTGTTACAGTGATTTGAATTTTGCCGTAGTGGTGAAACATAGGTTGCGAAAAAATACTCTAAAAAATACAATACTTTACGGAACGCCTTAAATATGTGACATTTACTTCAAAAGGAACGGCACTACCTTATTGACGACCCATTGACGACCACTACTTCGCCTCAAGGTGTGCTTTGTGGTGAAGCAATGCTGCAATTCTGCGCCCATTTTGATTATTTTTTAAAAATTCTACAAATAATATAGACAAAATAGGACTATATCACCTGGGCTGGATAGTTGGCAGTAAGCGTGTCAAAAAAGTATTGAAGTCGATGACCGAGTAGTTTCGAAGTGGAAGGGGCACGAACATTGAAAATGTGTGAAATGCTCCACGTTCAGGCACATGTAGAGTGGGTGATGCTAGTCCAAGTAAAATGACACGCTTGGTCATCGTTGAGAAGAGTAAACAAAGGAGATTTATTTGTGAAGTTTAATCGGAGTGTTTTTTGTTTTGGCGAGAAACAAAAATTTTATGTGAGCATTCGCGGCGTGCCTGGGCGCGGGCCCGTAAGTCCGCTTCACTGCGCCGCCACTGTTCCTTAGGGCAACGGATTTCAAAACAGGAGAAAGTGCCTCAGATCCGGCTGGCCGACGTTTCGATAGGGGACCTATCTTTGTCAAAGGCGCCTTGTCATCCCTGGCGTGTTAGTTTTAAGGGGTTAGTGATGACGTCATGTCCAGCGGTGGCGCGTCTGTTGCTGTTGGTAATTTCTGCCTGGAAAGAGAGAAACTCGAAGGCAGAGGAGTGTAGCCCTTGTCACATTTCAAGAAAGTTTGCAAACACGTTCGGGTCTGCCATGTCAGAGTTAAAGGTAGCTGCAAAGAAAGAAAAAAAAGAAAAAAGAAAGGGGGGGGGGGGGTACAACCAAGCGAGAGGGCGAGTGCAGCCATCACAAAGAGCTGCAGAAGGTGGTGAGGAAGGAAACTACAGGCGGTGAGAAAAACCGGGCGGCTTACGTTTAAATGTCCGCCAAGGAGCTGCAGAAGGCGGTGGGGAAGGCAGCTACAAACGTAAAAAAAAAAAAAGGTACTCGGGCGGCGGACGTTTAAAATTCCGCCTGCCTACTTTAAGTGATATTGAAAGGGTTGCCTGAAAAACAAGCTCCTGCTTAATGGGTGAAGTAATTGGCTGGCATATGCATCCAGTGTCGTCCGTGGCTTCCAAAAATTGGGCGCCCGTCAACTAAGAGGGGAAAAAAGAAGAAAAAAATAGTTGAAAGGAACGAGGGGCGGCCGGGGGGGAACAATCGGAATAAGACTCGTAGAACTTCCTGAGAAGACGAGGGCTGTGACAATGCTGGCCAGAAGCGGCCTTTGGAGCGCGGAAAGGGGGGAAGGAAACCGTGGTTCGGATTCGCTAGAAAATGAAAACATCTTAAGAGAATAATATCTACAGGTATGTGCACATATATACATGCAAGGTTAAGAGATAATAAAAAAGAATATTGATAGTGTATTATGGGAGCTGGTCGGGATTTTATTTTGCGAATAGGTTAAGGTTTTTGAAAGCTGAGCGTACTTCATGTCTCTTAATATTATAGGAATATTATAGGAAAGGCCGCTTCTGGCCAGCATTGTCACAGCCCTCGTCTTCTCAGGAAGTTCTACGAGTCTTATTCCGATTGTTCCCCCCCGGCCGCCCCTCGTTCCTTTCAACTTTTTTTTTCTTCTTTTTTCCCCTCTTAGTTGACGGGCGCCCAATTTTTGGAAGCCACGGACGACACTGGATGCATATGCCAGCCAATTAGTTCACCCATTAAGCAGGAGCTTGCTTTTCAGGCAACCCTTTCAATATCACTTAAAGTAGGCAGGCGGAATTTTAAACGTCCGCCGCCCGAGTACCTTTTTTTTTTACGTTTGTAGCTGCCTTCCCCACCGCCTTCTGCAGCTCCTTGGCGGACATTTAAACGTAAGCCGCCCGGTTTTTCTCACCGCCTGTAGTTTCCTTCCTCAACACCTTCTGCAGCTCTTTGTGATGGCTGCACTCGCCCTCTCGCTTGGTTGTACCCCCCCCCCCCCTTTTTTCTTTTTTTCTTTTTTTTCTCTTTCTTTGCAGCTACCTTTAACTCTGACATGGCAGAGCCGAACGTGTTTGCAAACTCTCTTGAAATGTGGCAAGGGCTACACTCCTCTGCCTTCGAGTTTCTCTCTTTCCAGGCAGAAATTACCAACAGCAACAGACGCGCCACCGCTGGACATGACGTCATCACTAACCCCTTAAAACTAACACGCCAGGGATGACAAGGCGCCTTTGACAAAGATAGGTCCCCTATCGAAACGTCGGCCAGCCTGATCTGAGGCACTTTCTCCTGTTTTGAAATCTATAACGTGTATCCATCCGTCGGCTCCCTTCTTGATCTTGGGGCAACGGAAGTATGCAGCGCCCACGCGGGTGGCACGATCGTGTGCTGCTGTGAGTTTTCACGTTTCGACACGCATTCTTCGGCTTTCCGCAGTGCCGCCGACGAAGTGTCAGCGAAAACGAGTGATGGTTCGTTTAAAATATATTGTTATATAATAAAAGTGGCTAACAGGCACCGGGAATACACTTATAATTCTTTCTTATGGGCAGCTCGCTTGAACGTGACGCGCGCCATTCGTGCCTCGGAGCCGAATGGTGCTACGTAGTCTTGCGCTCGGATCTTCGGCAGAGGTGAACTTTGATCCGGTGATCGCGTCGCCGAGCGAGCACGCGGCACTCGAAGGTTCGTCTTTCGGCCGCATCCCTTGGCAGCGAGTAAGATAAACATTGCGAATGGTGAATATACTGCTATCGTGTCATATTTTAGACGGAGAGCGTGTACAACGGAAACCGAAAGCGATTAATATACAAAAGGACGAAGCCGCCTTTAAGGCGGATTCGTCCTTTTAAATGTCTATCGCGTTCGCTTAGTAATCGCAAGGCGATTACTAAGATGAAAGCATCGCATGCAGCGTGGCAGAAAGTTGAGCTCTCAGCAAGGTTTGAATCTACAATCTGCCTCAAAGGTACGCGCACGTTTCACCTTTTCGTGCCATCATCACTGACCACTCTTAATGCCGGGCTCACCACCTACTCAGCAACACAGGTATTTCAAGTGGCGAAGACCATACGTCGGCAACGGAAGTAAGAACTGCAACCTCCGCAGAGATCGAAAACACAACCCAAGCTCTGTGCCTGTCGTACGTGTGCATGCAGTGACGTGGCAATAAAATCGTGCTCTGCTCCGACTACTAACCGGCAGCCTTTAGTGCCCTTCCGAAGCATTCTGCCAACCATATACACTGTTTGCAAGTTTTCAGCAACGTGAAAACTCACAGCAGCACACGATCGTGCCACCCGCGTAGGCGCTGCATACTTCCGTTGCCCCAAGGAACAGTGCGGCGCAGTGAAGCGGACTTACGGGCCCGCGCCCAGGCACGCCGCGAATGCTCAACATAAAATTTTGTTTCTCGCCAAAAACAAAAAACACTCCGATTAAACTTTCACAAATAAATTTCCTTTGTTTACTCTTCCCAACGAGACCAAGCGTGCATTTTTACTTGGACTGCATCACCACTCTACATGTGCCTGAACGTGGAGCATTTCACACATTTTTCAATGTTCGTGCCCCTTCCACTTCGAAACTACTCGGTCATCGACTTCAATACTTTTTTGACACGCTTACTGCCAACTATCCAGCCAGGTGATATAGTCCTATTTTGTCTATATTATTCGTAGAATTTTTTAAAATATTCATAATGGGCGCAGAATTGCAGCATTGCTTCCCCACAAAGCACACCTTGAGACTAAGTAGTGGTCGTCAATGGGCGATAATAAGCTAGTGCCATTCCTATTCAAGTAAACAGCAGATATTTAAGGCGTTCCGTAAAGTATTGTATTTTTTAGAGTATTTTTTCGCAACCTATGTTTCACCCACTATGGCATATTTCAAATCACTGTAACAGACAAGAAAATTTTTTTTTCCAAGAAATACTTTCCGAGGGCAAATAGGGCACTGATATGAACGTCCACAATTTTTTACAATACAATTGGAGAGGGTCGAGCGCAATGTCTGGGACGTTTGGCGTGGAATGACCCAGCATGAAACGTCATTCTTTCCGTGCTTCATTTTCGGAAATGATGGCACGAAATGGGAGCCCTATTTATGGGTTTTCGCTGAAAGAAAACTTCCAGGCTTCAGTTCTCTTTCAGTTAAGAATTATGACCAGGTAACTCAATTTCTAACAACTGACAAATAGGTTATTGTCTCACGATGAGCCGTGGGTATGATTATCGATGACCCCTCTGGTAGTTACATCCCTCACGTCAGAATATAATAAATTGTATTGGCGCGTCAAGACTTTCGACATGGCTTGGGTGTTATCGCCCTTCGCAAAAAGAACGATACTTCTTTTCCTGAGTGATGTTTTGTATTTTCTGAAGTTTCTAGTCAGTCTCGTCCTGCGCAGTACAGTGCCGCGGCAGTGTAAAATTTCCTTGACGCAAACGCCCATATACAAAGCCACATACAAAGTATATGTTCTTGCGATAGCACTTATATTGACATTCTCGGCGGATTTTTGCCGTCGCCGTCATGCCCCGGATATGTATATGTATGCATATATAAATAAAAGCAAGAAATAAAAATAATTCAGAAAAAATCCCGGGGCGCTCGACCACGCTTTCGAATCTGCGACCCCTCGCTCCGCAGCTTGCTGCCTTTATAGCATCTTCGACCGGTCGTGTTCGAGTGCTCCGCAGGCGGTGAAAGATGTATGTAAAATAGCAATTAACCATGGCTATTAATATGATCAGGAAGAAGAAACAGGACATGCATACCTGCTTGTTCTCGTTGAAAGTGTTTAAAGCTGTTGAATTGAACAGTTTCAAACACACTCAGAGCGCTCTCGAACGACCAGTCGAAGACCTGCCTCAGTTGACCTCTTGGATACTAACGGCAGAATACAAACGCACGTTACGCAGATAAAGTATAACCATCTTTGCGCACGCTCGCGTGAAAGAGAAGTCTTCTTCCTTTTGTTCTTCGAGCGCCTTGATGATGATAGTAACGCAGGCAAAACCACATATAGCTTCAGAATGGGACACAGCGCTAACACACGCGGACGAGGACAACAGGACAAGCGCTACTTTCAACTGATCGTTTATTTTCGAAAGCAACAGTATAAATAGATCCGTACGCAAAAGTACTACTCATCCTTTCTAAAAAGACAGGGCGTGCAAACACGGACAAAAGAAAGAAGTCAGGACACCACAAACGCCGGCTAACAACTGAAGAGACGCACGACGGCTGAAAAGAAAGACCGCACGAAAATTTATCTGCGCATGCCCATGCAACAGGCGAACCTATCAATCCGGCACGCGTGGCGGTCTACGTGGAAGATAACTGTTAAGGCATTTGTTTTCATCTTTATGCAAGTTAATCGACGGTTGGCTCACGCATGCGCTACCACTATTCTCGATATGCCATGCTTCAATCATCAGGCGCGTTTCTTCATTTCTATGACGGTACAACCCTGCGCATTCATCGAATTTTGGCGTGCACTTACAATCTCGACAATGTAAAGATAGATTAGAAGGTGAGCCTCCTGTTAGCGATCTCTTATGTTCCAACAATCTCTGGTTAATGCATCGGCCCGTTTGTCTAAGGAGAAGCGGCCGCAGCTGAAAGGGACCTTATACACCACACTCGTACGGCAATCAGTGAATTTGTTGGTGTGTTTTACGAAACAAATATCGGTCCGCTTCTTCTATTTTACTCGCTCATTCTTCATCTGCACAGCGGCACAAATCTTACCTAGCTTATTGCCAGCCGTGAGAACAACATTAACGCCGTATCTACTACCTACTTTCTTTAGCATGTGAGATACGCAGTGAATGTACGGTATACCTACATCACGTTTCTTCATATCGCTTTCTGCAACCATGCTCGGACTTGACACAACAGACTTCTTTAAACGTTCGGCGACCGTGGCCACTGCATCACGAGGATACCCTTCATCTAAAAGACGCGTAACCTGTGCGTTAAAGCTATCACTCATTTTGTGCTCACATGCTTTTCAGCCGTTGTGCGTCTCTTCAGTTGCCAGTCGGCGTTTGTGGTGTCCTGACTTCGTTCCTGTGTCCGTATTTGCACGCCCTGTCTTTTTAGAATGAATACTTACCAACTAGCTCAGCTCTCTGTTATTCTAATACTACTCATCGCACATGAAAACGTGCAGCGTCAAGAAAGGCCAATTCATTGGCCGTCAGCGCCACCGACGGGCAGCTGACACAGCTATCACCGGCCCTCGCGATCACTGCGGCTTCCACAATCTCTCTGGTAGCCTTATCGGCATTCCTATATACGACTGTGCGCTCTTTAAACAACGCTTGAAACCCACAATCATTACAATGCACACACACGTGCCCATCACGATAACGGCCCAACTTGTGCTTATGTTCCGTTAGCCGATCCTTCAGGCATCTCCCCGACTGCCCAAAGTAGACCTTGCCGCAAGAAAACGGGAACCGATACACTGCATTATTTACACATGGAACAAATGGATACTGATGTTTCTTCACACATTCTGCACGTCTCTTGGCTAATGGGTCTGTGGCCTTGCAAATGCTCATCAGTTTCTGTGGGTCCGAAAAAAGCACATCTACCTTGACCTTCTGGCCAATTTTCTTTAGGGCGTGTGACACGTTGTGAATACACGGCACGACAACCTTTTTCATTCCTTGAGAACTGTTTACACAAGTACCGATCTGTCTATTTACCTTTTTTAGCCCACTTTCCGCTACTGAGATAAGTACATGGCCGGCGTCACCTGCCATTAAAAGGCGCTCCTTGTGCTTAACAAAACTGCTAGATATCCTATGGGGGCATGATTTGCGAAGCGCTTGTCCTCTTCTCTCTTCCTCGTCCGTGTGTGTTAGCGCTATGCCCCATTCTGAAGCATATAACCAACTATAACCCTCTTAAAAAACACCCTCTTAAATAAGCAGCGCATATTACAATGCCGCACTTACACAAGAAACGAGTAAAATCTGAGGGTTGAATAAAATACAAAGAAAGGTGCGATTGACACTACAGGTGACGAAAACTACTCGTTTACCAAATGTAAGCAGACATGCGTTTATGCGGCAACTAGATGAAACAGCGCGGCAAAAAAAACAAACTCGAACAAAATAAGTTACAAGACGATGCGCTTGCACGTATGAAATTTACAGAAAAGAATATACTTCTCTTTTGAAAGTTGGCGAATCCATATGCTGCTAACTTTCTCAACAGTCCCCTTTTGTTTTGTTTCATGGGGTTGCTGCTCCGGACCACATGCTTTTTTCTACTGAGCGAAGAAATGTCAGTTGCCCGAGATGCTCGGGCGACAACCGACACCTCCTTTGGGTCGCCACACATCCAGCATGCGAAAAAAGGCGCTCGGACGCTACTGACGTTGCAGGGATTGGTAAATACTCCATTGAAATGTCAAACACATGATAGGCCAGTTCGCATGCTGTGCCAAGTCTCAAGTGGGTTCGGATTGGTGGGGCGATCGACTACAGGGTTACTATAGTATGTCTTGAACTGAGAAGGCATTTAGTTCATCGGATCGTACTCCAGTGCAACGCAATTGCGTAGAAGTGCGCGATCGACGGCATCCCAAATAGAACCAGAAAAAGTACTAGTATTCGGCTTTGCAACTTCCTGCGTCTAAGGATAGCGTTCAAGGTCTACGTCTCAGGATAGCGCGCCTCGCAGTCATGCGCTCCGGCCAAGGGGCGAGGTTGGGGGCTGGAGTGGGCGATGCCGTTTTCGATTAATCGAATAGTTTTAATCGATTATTTCGATTATTCGAAAGGCACAAATCGATTATGATTAATTGATTAATTGTGGACCTTTAACCGATTAATCGATTAATCGTTCATCGATTTTACCATCCCTACAAAATGAGTGATAGCTTTAACGCACAGGTTACACGTCTTTTAGATGTAGGGTATCCTCGTGATGCAGTGGCCACGGTCGCTGACCGTTTAAAGAAGTCTATTGTGTTAAAGGAGTACTGACACGATTTTGAAGTGCAGCAAAACGGACGTTTTTGGTTTCCTTGGCATGTAGTGTTAACGCTCTCCCCACACCGCATCCGGGAAACACGTATAAATATTTCAGTTTGATTTTAAAGTTTTCATCTCCCAGCATCTGCAAGGCAGCTTCACCGCATGGACAGCCCTATGACGTTTCAAGTCAGCTCACTTGGTTTGCGAAGTCAGGGTTCTGCATGCAGCCTAAATCACAGAAATCGCTGTCGGGAGCACTGGACGACAGTTCACTCATCATGAACCACGTTCGACTGACAGCAAAGGACAGCAGGTGCATATTTCGTGGGTTGCAGTCTGCCCGTGACGTCACGGGCAGACTTGACACGTCACTATGAAGCCGCCCTCTCGAAACCGAAACCGAAACTGCTGGTTGAAAGAAGCGGTAATAAAAATATATGCAATGCATCCCCAGGCACCACGACACTCTTTTTAGGGTTCTCTACACACGTGCTTTCATTTAGAGCAACAACCCGAAAAATTTTAAAATTCATGTCAGTACTCCTTTAAGTCCTAGCATGGTTGCAGAAAGGGATAGGAAGAAACGTGACGTAGGTATACCGTGCATTGATCGCGTATCTCACAGGCTAAAGTAGGAAGTAGATACGGCGTTAACGTTGTTTTCACGGCTGCCAATAAGCTAGGTAAGATTTGTGCCGCTGTGCAGAGGAAGAATGAGGGAGTAAAAGACAAGGAGCGGACCGATATTTGTTTCGTAAAACACACCAACAAATTCACTGATTGCCGTACGAGTGTGGTGTATAAGATCCCTTTCAGCTGCGGCCGCTTCTACGTAGGACAGACGGGCCGATGCGTCAACCAGAGATTGTTGGAACATAAGAGATCGCTAACAGGAGGTTCACCTTCTAATCTATCTTTACATTGTCGAGATTGTAAGTGCACGCCAAAATTCGATGAATGCGCAGTGTTGTACCGGCATAGAAATGAAGAAACGCGCCTGATGATTGAAGCATGGCATATCGAGAATAGTGGTAGCGCATGCGTGAGCCAACCGTCGATTAACTTGCATAAAGATGAAATCAAATGCCTTAACAGTTACCTTCCACGTAGACCGCCGCGCGTGCCGGATTGATGGGTTCGCCTGTTGCATGGGCATGCGCAGATAAGTTTTCGTGCCTTCTTTCTTTTCAGCCGTTGTGCGTCCCTTCAGCTGTTAGTCGGCGTTTGTGGTGTCCTGACTTCTTTCTTGTGTCCGTGTTTGCACGCCCTGCCTTTTTAGAATGAATGAATACTTACCAACTAGCTCAGCTCTCTGTTATTCTTAGCCCAAAAAGCCATGTTGACATAGCCAATTGTGGCGTGCGGCGCTCGCTCCATTTCGGCGCGTGCACTAGTTCGAGAGAAGTAAAGAAGAAGTAAGAAGGACAAAGAATTGCGTTTGCGCTGTAATTTTAGCCTCAGGAATATGCACCAACTAGAGCCAAATGACGCTGTATCTTAGGGACCACAATCGACGCTCGTAGGGAACGCGAGCCGTGGCTTCACGTGCCATTGCCAAGCGCCGTCTTTATTTGTTCTCTTGTGGTCCCGCGCTCTGCGGTTTTGTTTGCCGCCCAAACGAAGGCGCTGCAGGGTCTTGGGACAACATGAGCGTGATAGTCCGAGAGTGGCTTGCGTCCTGCGCATGCTTCCTGGCCGCTCGCAAATTTCTTTGCTCCCCAATTCTAAAACTGTCTAGTGTTTCGCCAGAGTTGGGATGTGCGCCTTCGACTTGCACTTTGATATACAGGGCGTGGTCGATCGTGCTAGCGCGGTTATCTCTTGGGGGGAGTTTTGTACGTCTTGTGCTTTCAGCAAAGTTTGCATTGAAGCGATAGACCACACAAAGGTCACTTTACTCGCTGCCGTGGCCGCGTTTGCGTAAGGAGTGATCTGTTAGGTTGAAGAGCTAGCAGATCACTCCCTAGCAGTGTCGACAGTGGAAGCGACAACCGTGACAGGTCGCGCTCATCATATGTGTAGCTGCGTGTTATTTTCATGAGTTCGTCTGTGTGTCACAGCAGCGCGCTGCAAGTGTTGAGCTTAGACAGTTGTTAGTTCGCTCTCGCGTTGTGTGTTTCATTTTCCTGCGTGCTTTGTGCTTGAGCAGGGCGCAGCAATTTTCCAGCTGCTTGCCGTTCTTCGTGTGGCATTCTAATTTGTTGCTATCGCATTCATTGCTTCGCCCTTGAGGCCAAACTGTGACTTTTGTACCTAAAACCAACTTATGTTGAAGGTAAATGAGATAATTCTCCGTAAAATGGTATTACTTTCGCGATGCTTACAAGCATTATTAATCGTATGCCTTCGACAAACCAGTTATTGGGAGTCATGCTTACCTTCACGGCACGCTCGCTTCTTGGTAAATATATCGATACGGAGCACTGCATTTTCGAACATCAAATGGTTTGAAACGGGACGGAGCGCCATTGTGACCTCTCGCGCATCATTCGTCTACCCAACGTGGTACCTTAACAGTCTGTCGGTAGGGTTGCGCTGCTAAGCTCTAAGCCATGTTCGACTACCGGCCACGAGGGCCCTGTTAAGTTAGGAGCGAAAAGCAATAACATCGTACTTATTACTCAGGTGCACGCTAGCGACCCTGTGGGGATAAAAACAAACTGGGAGCTTGTATTTGGACACGCCCCAAAATAATATGGAGGCGTTGTACGTAAAACGCCAGAAATTATTATAATAATTATTATGCTAAAGGTATAATTGTCGACGAAGGCTGCCATCACCAACTTGCAAGGTGTCTTAGCCTGAAATGTTCTCCCCCAGGCACTTCCCCTTCTACTACTACAATAGGACCTATCAGATCCCTGGTGCTGCCAATCACACTTTGGACATTTTGATGCTGGATACGGTGTTGCTGTGCGGAAACACGGATCCCGAGGACGAGGAGTCTCAGCCTGCAAACAGGAACGAGGCACTCTACAATCGACAGTTCCGATGGATCGACAAAAACCTCGCACAATCCAAGTGAGTAGACCGTGGTCTCGCGCTTTCCCAGCAACAAAGTAGCATTTCGCCAGTAGGGTGTCCCCAAACGTGAAAAACACGTGGTCCCGGTCACCATTACCGATCTTGATGAAATTTACTGTAGAGGCAGAAGTGATCTCGAAGTTCTTTGCGTGACTTCATGATTTCTTGTTGCGCTTCGGATTACGAGAGGCGAACGAGACAGGGACTACGGGATGGGCGGTGCGCAGCTGTATCGCCCCCTTCTCATAATCCGAAGCGCAGTAAACCAATTCGTCGCTCTCCTTTGTGTGAAATAGCTTCCTTTGCCAAAAAAATACACGAGATTTGACCGCTAGAAATACTTTTCCACCAATTTTGCAATTTCTGAAGTTTAGGCGCACCTAGAAGAAGCACGGTGAGGTTCTTGATTACTATTTTTATTTCCGTCAAAGAACGAGCGGAATTCAATCTTAAGAGCATTCCATTTTCTATTGCTGCCGAACAACATTTGAGGAAAGCAATCATAAACATGGTAAGTGGTACAAAATACCTGTATTTCAGGAATTTACTGCTGCTGGCAAGTGAAGCAGAGGATAATAACACTCTGAACATGTTGACTGATATTTGTGTTTCCTTTAAAAATATTTTTCGTGGCTTTCACGCGCATCGTTATGCTCCAAGATAGCTCTGCAACGAATGTTTTTTTACCATAAACGCCGAAGTTTGAAAGCTCGTGTCTCAAAAAGGCGATTTAATTTTTCATTTTTTAGAACCTCTCTGATTGAAGCCAAGGACGTTGTCTACCATTATGCGTAAAAAAACTTCGCATTATTTTAGTTGCTAACAACTTATGTTGTTACAAATGTGACCAATTCAGCCCAGCGGCCGCGCAGAGCACATGATTTAGCCTCCAAGTTTTTGGGGCTTTCCGCGAACAATAGAAATAAAGGTCCTATTGTGCGTATACATATCTCAAAAAAATCACAGCATATCCACGTGGTGAATGATGATGAGTGGGGCGAAGCGAACTCGCGCTGCAGCACGGCGATGGCATTGGCGCGAGCGTGGTCCTTCTTGATGGAAGATATTGCGACTAGATTGTTTGACGGCTAGGGGCGACGGGCAATGCCTGACGTAATTGACTGATTTTAAAAATAAAGTTTTCTCTCTCTCTCTTGAGAACCACAATCTGTTGCACACACCGCAACTATGGCCGAAACTGTTATCAAGGAAGTCCCGCTGGAAGCGCGCGTCGGCGCCTTCGGGCAGAGCCCGCCTGATGCGCTTTGCAGCCACTTCACGTGCTCGCACAGCCTCGGGCTCTGCCTGCCGGTACGCGCGCTTTCTCGCCGCTTCACGGTCCTTCACATTTTGAAGATCCGATTCGCGCCGCAGCCGTGCAGCTTCGGCCTCGCGGGCTCGAACGGCGGGGTCTTCTCGCGGCAGCCGTGCAGCTTGTCGAGCAGCTTCGGCTTCGCGGTCTCAAACGGCGGAATCTGCTTCGCGGCGTCGACGTGCAGCTTCGGCCTCGCGGGCTCTCACCTCAGGATTCTGTCTGCCAGCGCGCGCTGCCGCCGCCTTCCGTGCCCCTGTTCCGCAGCCTTGTCTTCCATCGGGCGACTCCGAGCTAAAGAGAAAGCGTGCCAAGAGAGAGCCTCATGGCGCGTTACTTCTGAAATGTTGTCTTCGGGCGTCGTTGAAAATACGAGACGTAGTAAAGAAGAAAGAACGCCACACAGGCGAACACGTAAGAGAGTGTCACTCGTCAACGTCGTCTTCTTCTACTGCATACCAGAACGCGCGCTTCTCACGAGCTAGAGGTGGCTACTACAACGCTCCAAACAAACGGAGGATGGACAGACACACGGCATAAGGAGCTTCGCCCCTAAAATGGACTGTAAAAGAATATTTCAAAATGGCACCAATATGTGCTTGTTGGTTCATCGTAAACTGGCTAGTAGCATAGCGCGGGAAGACACAAGGACAAAGAAGTACGAGACGAACACGAGCGCTTACTTTCAACAAAGAAATTTTTATTTTCAGGATCGGTCATATATACACGCATCAAATCGTGCGACAGTAGTGAGATAATTTCGTTTACAACTGATAGCACATAGAAAAGGGCGTTCAATCTTGTCCGTCATACTTGAGGACAGTAGTTCATACATGGCAACCAACCTTAACTACCGGGCATGCGTAAATATTCAATTTCTTTGGCGGACAATGACACTGACACCTTAATGATACAGTGGTCGCCTGCAGAAAGGATGCGATCTGTCTCTGTTATCAGTCTTACAGGCTCCGATTTACTTCTTGAAAGAATGGCAGCATGCTCTATTACCGGGTAGCATGCACACGTTTTGCAGTGAAGTGCTAAGAAACCGTCACTCGTCACCTGTCCCAGAATATTTGAAGTCCAGGGTTCGACGGAAGCCCGTCTGATCGGGAACGTTCATGGCGGAAAAATCAAGTGCTTACCAATTGTTAAAACGCACACACATAGACAAAGACGTTTCGGTCCCGCTACGGGGACCTTGTTCACAATGAATCTAATTTACCTAAAGAAGGCCGATTAAACATGCTTCACGATGCGACGCAAGCAACATGTATAGATCGGGAGAAGATTGCCTGAGTTTCGATTAACTGCGCGGTTGTTTGGATATGAAAAGTTTTTTTTTTTCTTTTGGAAAGTCACATTCATTGTGAACAAGGTCCCCGTAGCGGGAACGAAACGTCTTTGTCCTTGTGTGTGTGTTCTAACGATTGGTCGGCACTTGATTTTTCTGCCGCAAAAGAATATTTCAGAGCAAACTCACTCAGGGCAGCAGCGCTATTTTTGTTAGCCACCCAACGCCATACATTGTTACGTTGTCACGAGGGAAATGTTTCGGCAGACTGGAACCCCTCGAAGACGCACAAGTTATGGACGCACCCGATGACATGCACTGTCCCAGTTATTTTTCAAATCTGTTTCAAATCTGATTCAAATCCGATTTCAATTCAGATTCGTCATCCACTGATGTGTTTGGTTGCTCCATCGCTGACAACCTTACGCCGGTTCCGCGTTCCCAGCTTCTGTGCCCGTTGGAAGAATTTGTTCTTTCGACGTCACGCAAACTACCCTGGGCCGCAGGTCTACTGTTACGCATCGCATCGACACTTCCTACCGACAACCGCGGTGGCCCCGTCCATATCGCGTATCTCACGCATAACATCTAGTAATCAACGAGCAAGTCGACGACATGCTTCGACGCGATGTTATTCGACCTTCAAACAGCTCCTGGGCTCTGATATCACTCTGATTTCTCTGTATACGTATAAATCCACACCAGAGAAGCTGATGTAACTTTTCTGCATTGTGGATTTTTACGTATACTGAACTTAACAAACGAATGCTGCGTACTCTTTTGCAAACGCGCCGTCCAGCTCGTTCAGGGCTACAGTTGTCAGGTAAGGTCTATGTATCTGTCACTAGGCTCGGCTTTTCGGGCACCGGCCAATGAATGTGTATACATGCACCCTGAACACCTCCACACGTGTCTATTAGGAGGACAGCAGTGAGGCCAGCCTCATGCTTTTGATGCTTTCTATAAAGTATAGCACATCGGCAATAAGGAAGACTGCGGTGGGACCGCAGCCCTGTATCTAACACGCCAACTACATGCAACAAGTCTGTGAAGTGCATGGAGAAAAGTTCTCACTCACAAAATTTGAACAATGTTCGGAAAAGGAGCCCTAGACAGCGTGTCATTATCATCAAACACAAGATGCTGTCCAACGTATATGCTCATGCAGAGTCCTTAAGACCTGCAAGATTTATTGCAGCGCACACAGCCCATCGTTTTCAAGCATATGTAGTGAACATTAAATTTAATAGTCCTTTAATTAATAAGTGGAATATCCTTTGAGCTTCAGTCTTAGCAGTGCTTAAAACGTGTTTGACAGGATCGGTAAGACATTCTTGTAGCTTCGGCCTTCCAAGTACTTAGAAGTTTGAGTAGGCAGGTAGAAAATTCTTGGTGCTTCAGTCTTTCAATGCTAAGATAGTGGCACTAAAGTTATATGTATAAAAATTGCTGAACAGAAGTTTGTCTTCCACAAGGTTGCCCTTGAATGCTTCGGTCTTCAGCATGGCTAGTCATTACAACCTCTTGCTCCAAGCATACAACAAACAAGAGAGTCAGTATAAGCTATCCAGAAACAGCCAACAGAAATACTAGAAGACTTCCGAGCCTGAATGTACTAGCGGTAATAGTAATAATATCTGGGGTTTAACGTCCCAAAACCACGATATGATTATAAGAGACGCCGTAGTGGAGGAATGTACTAGCGCTAGTGTTACTCAAATTTATTATGAAAGAAATGCTCGGTTTGGGTTATAATACTACACTCCTTAACATAGCTAAAGAAATTGCGAAAGATGATGTAACATACTTCAGAGACACAGCAAATGCGGATGACTAATGCAGACGTCGGCAATAAAAATACTACTAATTCAAGCATACCTAAGTATGGCTATTCCCAGAAGCGAAAGCACTGTCGAAAGGGAATCATCACATAAATTACAAAAGCAGGAACGTTTACTCTTATGTATAAAAGGAGAAAATGCGTTTGTAATGTTTCAACGTACTGAGTTAGAAAAGAAACATTTAGCCAGGTGTCAGTAAAGAACTTTACTTGTATTAGTAATTTACTCTAACGCCCTTGGGCCTTGAGTGTATGAATAAATAAATACATAAACTATTCACTAATTTGTGCTTTGCTGTAAATTTTAGTTTCGGTACATCATACGAGAAAAAAAGATGATTTCATACTAAAGTTCAGCAGACAGACACCTGTGCTCCCAGTCTTGGCCTAATTGTCTGCCACATTGTGTCGTAATGTTATGGGATACCAATTAACTTGCTGAGCATTGCTCAGAGGCGCCATAACGTCCAAGTATGATGCGAAACATAACTACTCAAGGGACCAACAACCGTTCTGAACATGCCACAAGATTCTAGTGGAAATGAAAAGACAATCGATTCTTGATAATATTTTTATCACGTTCCTTGGAATTTAAGTAGGAATTATAATTTTAAACTGCCACAGAAAGTTTAAAAGAAGCATGTCACGGCTTCTGCAGAGAAGACTTGGTACTATGTGATGGAGAATCAAGATAGCTATGTTATCTCTCGTCATTAGTACACCTTAATTCTTCCTTAAAGCTGCGGTCTTTATGTTATACAGTGGCATCTCGTTGATACGATTCTGCATAACACGTTTCATGGCGTAATACGTTTTTTTTTATTCCCGGCCAAAGTTCCTTGGAAATAACGCCTTTTCACGCGTTTAATACGATAACATTTTTGCCTCATAATAGATAATACGACCACGAAAGCGGATCTTGACCGATATATCTGGAAATCCTACGTCTATGTCTTGGTATATATCTCAAACCGCCTTCCAACAAGCCATGATGTGCACGTTGCAGAGCCACTGAGGCTGCAGCAGAGTCGCCTTTATGGCAAAAAGATCGCTGCCTGGCGTGGCTGCTATGTCCAATCATGAAAAGAAGAAAGTGCAGCGCGAATTCACCAGCTACCTCAATGTTGCTCAATGAAAAGGAGTTGCTGACAGAGTATCTATATTTTCCTCCTTTTTTAACCTCCTTGGTTAATACGATATTTGCATAATACATCTTATTTTCCGGTTCCCGTGAAGAACGTATGAATGACATTCCAGTGCATAGCCATCTTCGCTTTATTTATTGCATAAGCATCACGAGGTATAAAGGTATATCCTGCAAAGCAAAGCTGCCGTAACGGCAATTAGCGGAACAGCAGACCTGCTGCGAACTGCGGCGTCCCTCATTGACTGGAGATGCTCTTGAGCGCTTCAGTCGATGGGTTTACAAGATAGTGTGCATAGCTCTATGGTCCCTCTGTGAGGTATCAAAGGCCATCTACTAATTTTACCGCAAATGGGTCCTAGCACTAGATGAGCACCACTACTGATGTATCCCAGCACCTCTCGCAAGTGCTACCTGATCAATCTTTTCGTCACACACCACAGTTCCCAGCATGTTTTCCAAGCATAAACGTTCCAAGGTGCTTTCCAATTACAATACAAAGTACAATTGGATACTCTGGCCAATGTTCTTCGATCGCGACAGAAAAAAAACCGGGCACTGCAGAAACCGGCTGTCAGTCTCTTCAAGTTTATTGCAAAATGCATAATGCTTTTATTGCCTTTTGTTGCATTTCTGTGCCTTTCTGAGACATGACGCAGCCATTCTCGAGTTACTGCCTCCATGGCAGATTCATTTGCAGCATGGGCTCTTTGCACGGCACCTTTAAGAAAGCCAACGCAGCAACTGATACCAAGCAGGCGACACAAACTTAATCAGTCGACCAAGCTCGTAGCCTGGTTTCCTTGACTCACAACACTAAAAGCTGGATACAGGATCTTGTCTAGAGCGGGGAGAGGGGTCATCTTCTGTCAGGTCCGATACATAAAGCTCTAAATTTGTAATAAATTTAAAATGCGAGTGACAAATTTACTAATGTTTTGTGCAATGTGATTATATTGTCACGGGGTCCTGACATCTACGAAGGCAGCAGTCGGCGTGTCCAAGATGAAACTTTATTTGGCCGAACTTGTGACCGGGCAACGGAAAGTCAAACCACAGCTACACACACTGTACACTGATAGTGGTGAACAGAGCGTCGGCCGTCGATAAAACTGAACCGCGGCAAGGCGCGCCGGCATTTTATACATCCGCCATCGAACATTCTAGCCTTATCGCTGGTGGCCGCGTTAGTTCCAGAATAATCTTGACTATTCGAGTCATGGGCGCAATCTTGATAAAATGATCTACTACAATCTGCAATGTTCCCAGATATTCTGGCGCGGCCCGCGCAAGACAGCGATCACACGTGCAACGGACCACTTACGCAAACATAACAAGGAATCGTGCGTAGCATTGCCCACCTATGAAAAAGCATCATCCCGATGCTCGAAAAAGAACATGGCAGAGAGGAAAGTAAGTACATACACAAAAAATTCGGCGGATCCCACGTACAGTGGGAATCGAAGTTATGCGAAGCATACGCGGGATGGTGACTGTGGCGTAATTTCTCATATTGAGCGAAACCTTACGGAATGACGCTAGAGAAATGTGGAAGTGGTATAAACACACTCATGCTGAAGAGTCGCATATGTGTTATATAACCAGTTGTTTACAGTTGCTTAACGATGCCAACAGCAACATGGGCGTTACCAACACCAGACGCGGCAAGCTGATATGTAGTGCTTATATTCTTCAATACTGGATAGAGCGAATCCGAACAGCACAAAGAAGAAACACAAATGCACAGGACAGGCGTTACTCGCAATTAGGCTTCAATCAGGAAAGTTCCCCTGGATATACATACAGCCGAGTGGCACGCGCATGCGCACTGTACGTACGTTAGTCACAGTTGCGTTACAGTTGTTATGCTTATACTTGTCCGTTATGACGGAGAACACACGCACGTTTCGCGAACCCGTGTGTATGTGTAGAAGGGGTTCTTGACAGTTCTTGAACAAGGTAATCATCACCGTGATCAGTGAGCACCAGCAGCTGGACCAGACTTGTTCATCGGATCCGTTCGTGATCGCGGCTTCGAGGGGTGTAGTGAAGTTCGAGATATAGCACAGCTGTTGGATATCCTGGATGCCCCTTACGATGAAATGATCTATGACGCCTCCTGTCCTGGACCTGGCAACGAGATCTTGTGATGCCCTGTCCACATCCAAGAAGTCTTTCATGCCGTCTAAGAACCAGGCGTTGTTGTGTTTTGATAAATCAATGCTGAAGTCACCGGTAATCATGAGGGACATGGTCCTCTCGGCAGAGTTACTGTAGGAAGCATTGACCCCGGTTTTTGCGTAATCCACGTGGTCGACGTTGCGGACCCCGTGGACGAGTGGATGGTAGCCCAGCGTCTTCCAGGGGTGCTCTGTTTTCAGCTCTCAACTTTCCTTGCGTCGTCCGCTGTGGTGTAGTGGTTACGGCGCTCGGCTGCTGACCCGAAGGTCGCGGGTTCGATCCCGGCCGTGGCGGTCGCATTTCGATGGAGTCCAAATCCTAGAGGCCCGTGTACTGTGCGATGTCAGTGCAGGTTAAAGAATGCGAGATAGCCAAAATTTCCGGAGCTTTTCACTACGGCGTCTCTCATAATCATATCGTGGTTTTGGGACGTAAAACCCCTACAATTACTATTATTATCACTTTCCTTACGTTTCAATGTGTGTGTTCGCGTTCACTGTGTTGGTTGAGACATTGTATCACCTGTGGCACATACCCGCAAAACATGAACTCTTGTATACTGGTATGTGCTACACGTGACTGAGAGAAAGGGTTTCATGACGTACGCGACAGGTATTTTGCGTTATTCATGCCATGACCAGTGAACCTTGTTCGCCGTGCACTGATCCCCTGTTGTGCCAAGTTTGGTATATTACAAGTTATGGAGACGACCAGGAGAGCATCCAGACGTAGGCGGCTAGATAGATAGATAGATATACGTAGATAGAAACGCCCAAAGTGCTTGAGGTTCGCTAAGAAATGCTTCGCATTTAATAAAGTACAACGACAAAGAAAAAAAAAACCGTCCTAAGGTTAGCTAACGCGTATAAAACGGCTTAAGGCGCACGAGATAGACGACTTCGGGTCGTCCTCGGCGCTGCTGAGAGTTTGTGGTGCGTGATGCCTTCCGGGATGACCTAGTAGTCTAGAGCGCCGAGACGTCGAAGAACCTTGTATGGTCCCATGTATCGCCGAAGGAGTTTTTCACTAAGTCCACGTGGGCGTATCGGCGTCCAGACCCAAACACGGTCGCCGGGCTGGTATTCCACGAAGCATCGTCGAAGATTGTAACGGCGGCTGTCGGTCGTCTGCTAATTCTTGATGCGTAGGCGGGCGAGTTGTCGGGTTTTCTTCCTCGGCGCGCTCAAGGTAGACCGTCACGTCGAGGTTTTCTTCGTCGTAACGTTGGGTAGCATGGCGTCGAGCGTCGTTGTCGGGTTCCTTCCGTATACCAAGTTGAATGACGTCATCTGCGTCGTTTCTTGTACGACCGTGTTGTATGCGAAGGTCACGTATGCAAGGATGGTATCCCAGGTATTGTGTTCGACGTCGACGTACATGGCCAGCATGTCGGGGATGGTCTTATTAAGGCACTCGGTGAGGCCATTGGTCTGTGGGTAGTAGGCGGTGGTACGGCGGTGGCTGGTCTGGCTGTATCCCAAGATCGCCTGGTTCGCCAGGTCTGCAGTAAAGGCCGTACCCCTGTCAGTAATAAGGACATCTGGGGTGCCATGACGCAGGACGATGTGCTCAACGAAGAACTTGGCTACCCCGGTGGCACTGCCTTTGGGCAGGGTCCTTGTCTCGTCATGGCGGGTGAGGTAGTCGGTAGCTACGACGATCGATTTGTTTCCGGAATTCGACGTCGGGAACGGCCCCAGCAAGTCTATTTCGATGTGCTGGAACGGCTCGAAAGGTGGCTCGATCGGCTGAAGAAGTCCAGCTGGCCTTGTCAGCGGTGTATTCCATCGCTGGCAGTCTCGGCAAGTCTCTACGTAGTGGGTGACGTGGGCAGTGAGGCGACGCCAGTAGTACTCTTCTTGTATTCTCGCAAGCGTACGGGAAACACCGAGGTGTCGAGCCGTTGGATCGTCAAGGAAAGCTTCCAGAACCTTTGGACGTAATGCTGAAGGTACTACAAGGAGGTAGTCGGCCCGGAGTGGCGAGAAGTTTTTCTTTAGGAGAACGCCATTCCGCAAGAAAAATGACGCCTGTCCTCGCCTGAATACCTTTGGAACAACGGTGGCCTTGCCCTCAAGGTACTCAACAATATCCATCAGTTCTGGGTAGGCTTGCTGTTGTTCGGCGAAGTCGTCAGCACTTAAGGTTCCCAAGAAATAGTCACCATCTTGGTCGTCGTGTGGCGGTAGGTCAACGGGGGCACGGGACAGGCAGTCGGCGCAGGGTGCTTTCGTCCGGACTTGTAAACGACGGTATTGTCGAATTCCTGAAGTCGCAGACTCCACTGTGCGAGGCGACCTGAAGGGCCCTTCAAGTTAGCTAGCGCACACAATGCGTGGTGGTCGCTCACAACTTTGAGAGGCGTGCCGTAAAGATAGGGGCCAAAACTTTGATGTAGCCCAGATAAAGGCAAGGCACTCCTTTTCTGTTGTGGAATAGTTGGCTTCCGCCTTTGAAGCGACCGGCTAGCATAACTGACAACCATTTCTCGTCCGCCTGTCCTCTGAACTAGGACGGCTCCGAGCTCTACGCTGCTTGTGTCAGTGTGGATTTCTTTGTCGGCGTATTCGTCGAAGGGCGCAAGTATCGGCGGCGTCTGCAAGCGTCGTTTCAGTTCTCGAAATGCTTCGACTTGTGCCGTTCCCCACTTGAATTCTACGTCGTTTTTCATGAGGTGCGTGAGTGGCTCGGCGATCAATGAAAATCCTTTGACGAAACGCCTGCACCAGGGGCACAAGCCCAGAAATCAGCGTACGCTCTTCTTGTCGGTGGGCGGCGGGAAGGCAGCGATAGCAGCTGTTTTCCGTGGGTCGGGGTGAACTGCATATTTGCTAATTACGTGGCCCAAGAACAAGAGCTCCTCGTACGCACTTTTCTTGCTTCAGGGTGAGTCCTAAGGTTTTGATTGCTTGAAGTACAGCCTGAAGGCGCTGGAGGTGCTCATCGATGGTTGAGGCAAACACAGCGAGGACGTCCAAGAACACGAGGCAAGTTTGCCACTTCAAGCCTGCCAGTACTATCTATATACATAATGCGTTGGAAAGAGGTAGGCGCCGAGCAATGGCCGAAAGGCATGACCGTGAACGCGAAGGGGTCATCTGGTGTTAAAAAGGCAGTCTTCTCTCGGTCTCTCTCGTGATTTAGATTTACCAGTAGCCGCTTTGAGCTCCATCGACGAAAAGTACTTCGCGCTGTGGAGTCGATCCAGGGCGTCGTCTATACGTGGGAGAGGATACACGTCGTTCTTTGTGATTTTGTTCAGGCGACGATAATCGACGCAGAAACGTAGGGTTCCATCCTTCTTCTTCACTACCACCACGGGTGACGCCCGCGGACTCTTAGACTGCTGGATGATGTGGTCGCGTAGCATTTCGTCGACTTGTTTCTTTACGGCCTCGCGTTCTCGCGTCGAAACTCTGTAGGGGCGCTGACGGAGTGGTCTGGCATTTTCCCCTGTAATGATGCGATGTTTTGCGACTGGGGTCTGCCGAATTATTGACGACGACAAAAAGCAGTTCTTAGCAGGGCTTTGAGCTGTTCTTGGTTATGCTTCGGAAGGCTAGAATTGACGGCGAAAGCTGGGTGGGGAGATTGGTTCGATGGCGTAGGCTCGGAAGAATCAGGGAGGTTGAAAGCACTGCTGGCTTCCACAATTTCTTCGAGGTAGGTGACCGTGGTGCCTTTGTTCACTTGTTAATACCCAGTGCTGAAATTTGTGAATATCACTGTTCCTTTCTCTCCCCTCACCTCTGCTATTCCTCTTGCGACGCAAATCTCGCGGTTAATCAACTGGCGCTGGTCGCCTTCAACGACGCCTTCCAGTTTTGCTAATTTCTGAGGGGCGACGGAAATGATGACGCTGGAAAGAGGAGCAATGGTGACCTTGGTCTTCCCGCGTCAAGGCGTGCTTCCCTGGCGGCGTATACGGCGGTAGTGCTTTTCCGTGTATAGTGTTATCAACTTGGATATAAGGTCGATTTCTGCACCATGACGGCCTAAGAAGTCCATACCAAGGATGACATCTCTCGAGCAATCGTGTAGGACTACGACGTTTGCGGGAAAAATCCGGTTAATAATAGAGACTCTCGCTGTGCAGATTCCTGCCGGCGTTACTAGGTGACCTCCAGCTGTCCGGATTTCGGGGCCTTCCCAGGTGGTCTTGACTTTCTTCAACTTCGTGGCGAACAGTCCACTGATGAGAGAATAGTCGGCTCCAATGTCCACGAGAGCTGCGAAGCTGGGGCAGTCGATAGGAACGTCGAGGACGCTAGTTCGTCGTCTTGCGTTGCAGTTAGGTCGTGGCGTCGGATCACGGCTTCGTCAGTTTGTCCCGCTGTTTCGACGTTGCTTCGCCAGGGATTCTTCGCACCTCGAAGTTTCGTCGTGAGAGCTCCGTCCGGTTTGCGTCCTGTTCTTAGGGTATCGTCGCGGCGTTGTCGTCGGCGACGGAGGATCTTCAGTAATTCGTCGTACAGCAACCGCACCTCTATCGGTTGCTGCCCTTAGTTTTCCGGATGCGGGCTAGGTGACCGGCCCCGCGTTGTGCCATTCTATGGTCGGCGTTGGGAAGAGACGTGGCAGCCTGGCGATGGTGATCGGGAAGGTCCCCGGGGAAACCATTGCGCTCCTGCGAGATAGTCGGCGATGCCACGTGGCCGTTCACCTCGTTCTGGACGTGGCACGTTGATGGCAAATCCACGCAGGCCCATTACGTGGTAGCGGCAGCGGCGGTAGGTGTGACCAGCCTCTCCGCAATGATAGCAGAACGGGCAGTGGTCGGGGGCGTGCCAAATGTCGGTCTTCCTCGGGGTGTAGCGCTGGCCGACAGGTGGGCGGTATGGTTGTCGGTGGTGGTGGCATCCGGCGGTGCAACTGTGGTAGTGCAGTTCCTTCAAGTGGGCGCGGAGGGGGATGGTTACGACGTGCTGTGGCAGCGTAGCTCGTAGCTTCCGGATGAGGCTGCGGTGGTTCGGGAATTTCCAGCGATTGCCGGACATACTCGCGGACCATGTCGGCGATCGAGTCCACTTGAGGCTACGCCAATGGTAACAGCTTGCGCAGTTCCTCCCGCACGATCGCTCTGATGGTTTCCCGTAGGTCGTCGGTGCCTAGCGAGTGCGCTTCGGTGTAGCCTGTAGATAGGGTTGAGTGGTTCTATTGCTTCGTCGGCATCTCCAGTCATTTTAGGGGCGAAGCTCCTTAGGGTGTGGGTCGTTCCCTCCTCTGTAGTAGTAGTAGTATGTATGTGTGTAGCCAGCTCTAGTTTAATGAATTGCTCACTAGATGGCTTTTCATGTATTTCTTAGAGCTCTAGTTTAATGAATTGCTCACTACATAGCGTTTTATGTATTTCTTAGAGTTGCTGTTTAAAGATGATAGATGGCGCTTGTATAATGCGAATGGCGCATGTCATTGGATGCCTGCGATCGTAAAAGGTGCTCGCTCTAGGCGCGTTTTCTCTTTCGCTCGGAGTCGCCGGATGGAGGCAGACAAGGCGCTCGCTCTCGGCGCGCTTTCTCTTTCGCTCGGGAGCGGGCACTTTCCCTGCATTTCGACGATCACAAAGCGGTGATAATGAAGGGACCACGTAAACCAACAGTACAATAAAAGTTTGATGTTTAACATATTAACGGTGTTTCACACTCTTTATATGATGTACAGGGCGAATTTCACGTAAGAGTTTCACGGTTTACCGATGATTCCCTCCGGAGCTTCGCCCGACTCATCATCATTCACCCCGTGGATGTGCTGTGATTTTTTTTCAGTTGTCGAAGCCTCCGTTAAAAATTCGGTGAGTGTCTTCGGTGGATTCCGCACCAATCCTGCAAAGAGGTCTTGTTTAACTCCCTGCATAACGAAGCGGATCTTTTTCTCCTCAGGCATGCCAGCATAAGCCAGGCGGGAAAATCGCCCTATTTCTTAGCAACGTTGCTTGTTGGGCGAGTTGGAACGAGGCAGTCATAACGTAGTTCAGCGCAAAAAACAGGCAACAGACGAGCGAGAGGACAAGGACACAGCGCATTCTTCCAACTAAAGTTTATTGGATTGGAACGCATGTATATATACACACATGGGAAAGCAAGAAAAGATCAAAGAAAAAGGAAAAAAAAACAGGAAGTAAAAACCGAAAGGTGAAAAGAAGAAAAGTGCCGATAAGTCACACACGTGTGCCAACACCGCCCCCCTTCCCATGACTCGCCAAAAACAAAAGCTCTTTGTCAGAAAGATGCAAGGAAGGCATGCTTACGCATGCGTCCCCAGACCGTTTAATTTCCTCAGCCTCGATGATTTCCCTCACCCTTTGGTCCCGACTGCGTGCAAGGACCGCAGTGTTTTCAAAGAGGGGCCTACACTCACAATCCCGCACGTGGATGCCGAGGTGCCCCGATACTGTCGTTTGGACTCTGTAGTAGTGCTCACGGAGCCTATCGTTCAGGCAACGTCCCGTCTGACCCACGTACTTTCTACCACACGTCAGAGGGATGGCGTACACAACGTCTTGAACGCATGGAACGAACTTTCGCTTATGGTCTGTGGTGCAGCCTCTTTTTTCTTTCACCCGAGAGGTCGAACTGCACAAGCCCGAAAGCTTTTCAGGGGCCGAAAAAACCACGCGAACGCCAGCGCTTTCCCCGATTTTCTTAAGCCTGTGCGAGACATCATGCACATAGGGCACCACAGCTGTCTTCTTCTTATCTTGCGCCCTCCATCTCACTCTGCGCTCCTCCTTCCTCCTGGGGTCCCTGACATCTCTAAGCAGGCCTTCAGTCACAGACGACACCACGTCTTGCGTGTAACCTGCGACCCTGAGGCGGGACACCTGCTCCAGAAAGGCGTCATCCACCTTGTGGTGACACGACTTGCACAGGGCCTTCTGCAAGGCCCTATTTCTTCCGTGTAGACGGTGACGGTCTCATTCGGTAGCTGCGCTCTTCTCTTCAGCAAAGCAACGGCCTTTTTCTTGCGGACGATGCTCGTGAAGGTACTCAGGAACGTCGTACGAGAGAGGTCCCAGGTTTGAAGTATTGATTCTTGGCTCTCAAACCACGTCTTTGCGGCGTCTTCTAGGTAGAAGTAGACGTGGAGCAGCTTCTCTTCAGAGTCGAAGTGGTTGAAGGTGGCGACTCGGTAGTACGTCTCCGTGTCTTCAAACGACGATCTACGGAAATTCGGCGGCTCCCTTGGCTGCTGCATCACGACCATTGCAGGTGACGCAGCGGCCGTCATTGTAGCTGTCGTCTTCGTCGTTGTGGTACTGATCTTGTCGGGTAGGAGTCCATATTCTGGTGGGAGACCTTGCTGTCTGCGGTTGGCTCGCTGGTCAGCTTTGGCGTCGATGTCGACTTGAAGGTATTGGCTTGGCTCACGGCTGGAGGGGGCGTTCGGTACATGGACCGGGAAGCACCTCCATTAGATATCACGGGGTCCTGACGTCGACGAAGGCAGCGGTCGGCGTGTCCAAGATGAAACTCTTTATTTGGCCGAATTTGTGGCCAGGGAACGGAAAGTCAAACTACAGCAATACACACTGTACACTGATAGCGGCGAACAGAACGTCGGCCGTCGATAAACCTTAACCGCGGCAAGGCGCGCCGGCATTTTATGCATGCGGCATCGCGTCTCTCAGGACTATATTTAATAAAGTTCCACCATCCATCCATCGACCATTCGAGCCTTATCTCTGGTGGCCGCATTAGTTCCAGAATAATCTTGCCTCTTCGCGTCATGGGCGCAATCTTGACAAAATGATCTAGTACAACCTGGAATGTTCCCAGGTATTCTGGCGCGGCCCGCGCAAGACAGCGATCACACGTGCACGGACCAGTTACACAAACATAACAAAGAAGCGCGCGTGACAATAATCCTCATCTTGTTCCTTTACCAATGGCAGCTCTACTTACATGTTCAAAATGATCTTTCTACTGTTATTCGTTAGTTTATTGATTGGCATGAGATATGCTGAAGAACTATCATTTGGGCGAGTTGGATTCTGCCAAACATATAGAGTGGATTGAGCGCGACACAACAAGGACAGAGGTGAAGAAGGGACACAAACACCAGCGCTGTTCTCACAACTAACTTTATTAGCGCAGGAACACATATTTCACGTGGATATAGCTTGTGCTCTAAAATATTTCTGCGCTAATAAATTAGTTGCGAGAACAGCGCTGGTGTTCGTGTCCCTTCTTCACCTCTGTCCTCGTTGTATCGCTCTCAATCCACTCAATAGGTTTACGAGATATGCAATTGCGTCTGTGCTGCCGTGGACCCTTGTGATAGCGTAGTGAGCTCGTGAAGTCGAAAGACAGCTTTTAGTTGCCTTTCCTCTGTCTGTTTTTGAAATAGACGAAATAAAGTTGATTGATTGATCGATTGATAATATGGGATGTCAACACCCATACTCCGCTTTCAAGAATGAAAGGGGAAGTGATCATAGTCAGGACATCTGAACTTTGCCTCTGTATCCACCAGTATTAACACCATGTGAAGTTTTGGAACGTTATTCGAGGGCTGAAGGTTCGGTACCTGCCGATGGCAAGTTCTCTTTTCGTGTACTTTACTTTCTTCACGTTTATGCTGCCATTACTACAATACAGTTAAAACAGTACAGTTAGCATCCCTTACACTTTTTTTTACTTCATTATCCGTTGGTTCTCATTAAAGTTGTGCCAGACAAAGAAACGCGCCTTCGAAAAATCCGTTTATTTCGTTCATTGATAGCAAGGATCTCTAGCCGGCAAACTTAATGGATTCAGGCAGTGTGGGAGGGAATATTGGTCAGCTGTCCGCTCGTTGAAATATCACGTGCTACGTGACGCCAGGTGACAAGAAAAAGTGTTCCCCACCCGCTGTCATGGCTACGAGCGGCGCTTACTAACAATCCCAGGTTTGTATGACAAAAATACCCGATCAAGTAGACGGGATAACGACCGCCGCCGTAGCTCAATTGGTAGAGCATCGGGCGTGTTATCCGAAGGTGGCAGTTTCGGTCTCTGCCGGCGGCAAGTTGTCTTTTCGTCCACTTATTGACGTTTATATCGCAATTGCTACAATACAGTTAAAACAGTGGAATTAACGTCCCCTATACTTTCACTCGCTTCATTATCTGTTGGTTTTCTTGAGGAAGTTTTTCTGGATTGTAGGGGCACGAAACTACAAGAAAACAGTAAGCACAATTATGGATCTCCTTTAGCTTGTTTAAGCGCTACGCTCCTTCAGAAGCCTGGAAGTCAAATATGCCAATAAACTTAAAAAAGTACATCCCTGAAACCACATGCATCACTGAAAACTGTTAACCATAAGCCACGGTAAAAGAAAAATATGAAGAACTAAATATCTTTAAATAGCATGTTCTCCTTGGAGTACTCAAAACGAGCCCTAATAGCGTAGCTTGTTTTCGTCCGTTAATTTCAAGCACTATTACAACAATATTTTAGCAGCAATGCCGACTGCATATTGTGCCCCCTTGTTCAAGTTGCTGAACTACGCGCAGAAGCTTTGTGCATAGTACTTATAACTCAGTCATTTTCACACACTGCACAGCTCTTATGAAGTTGAAGGAATTTTCCAGCATGCTGTGAACTATAGACACTCTGGTTTATTCTATGGGGTTGTGCATGTTATAAACACTACAGCTATTTTTGCAAGTTAGCTTGAGGTACATAAAACTTCTTTACCCTTTTTTTATGTGTAAAAAACCCTAACAAACCTGCCAGTGGGCAATGGCCATTGTCACAAGACATCACAAAGGACACTTGAAGCTCTCTGCTTCCTTATTTCCTACACTGTTTGGTCAATATTGCTAGTAGTATTATTTGCTTCAGCCTATGATTTTATAAGCAACTTGTGCAAAACATCGTTGCAACAGCTACGAATCGCGTGTATGGCTTTGGAGCCATTTATTAATTTTGGAATGTCTTTCACCTCAGTCTGGCGCTTTTTTAACTGCCATTTTCCGCAGCCCTCTGGGCTTCGTGAGCCACATAGGATATGTATCTACCTCTTTACCCTTTCCTGTCTTTGACAATTATATACCGGACAGTCGCATAGGACGTGGTGTAGCGTCTCTTCGCAATGACCGGCATCGCAAAGAGCGTTGTCGGCCATTCCAATTCGAAAGGAATAGGACTTCGTAAATGCCACCCCCAGCCGTAAGCGATAAAGCAGTGTGGCTGGCCCCTCTTCGTCGGAGTCCAGTTGGCATACAGAGATGCATCAAAGAGGACAAGTGGCGTTGACGATTGGTCCACTTGGTTCGGCTTCTTGGTGGGCACCATAGAGCGAGCATTATCTCATGTGCAAGCCCTCGAAGACTGCTGGCAACGTCAGACCTTGAAAGTGGAATGGTATCTTCCTTTGTGCTTTCATGAGCTGCCCGAGCGGCATTAGCGGCGTGTTCGTTCCTTATGACGCCGAGTGAATTGGCAGCCACTGAAACGTCACGTGGTGCCCTTCTCATGTGAAGTCACTGGCGTCCGTTCTAGCGCGCCTTGACAGTAGACAAATGTCTGTTGAAACAGTTCTTGCATGTCGTCAACAGAAGACATCACAGCTGAAGGCGACGAGGCACTGCTGAGGTTTTTAAGAGAGACGAACTTAGACAAGCGGCTGTGACAGAAATGTCGCGCACCACGCAAGAGTGACCGACTGACTCTGTTTGTGCAGTGTCACGTGCTATCTTTCTCTCTCTCTCTTTCCTCTCCATCTTTAAATCTCCCCCACCCTGTCCCCGTGTGTAGGGTAGCAAACCGGCTGTCCTATACTAGTTAACCTCCCTGCATTTCCTTCTCTATTATTTCTTCTCTTCTTTTTACCCTTTCCTCATGACCTCGGGGGCAATACACACTGATGAAGTAGAGAGGTGTGCGATTTCTTCGTAGCCATAAAGCACTGGCACTGACGGCATAGGTCGAAAAAAAAAGTGGAGCTCACTCAGACTGACTCAGGAAATATATATTGCGCTTTAGGCTCATTCGCACAAAGACTCACCAAAAGTTTCCTCAACCGGACTCAAACTCACCAAAATATTAATCACCCGGACTCACTCAGACGTAGGCTCACGGCCTGATCTGAATCTGAGTGAGTCAACGCATGAGTGTTTTAGTGTATAATTAGCATTTTCAACCATGGTGTCAGCGCTCTTGAACACTAATATCTCATATACTCTCTGTTCTAAGTGGCTCATTTTCATCTTGTACTTTCAAATGCGAGTTATCTGTGGTTTCAATATATTAAGGGAATTTTTATCAAAGACGCGACACACAGACACAGAGGAGATGTTTTTATCTAGAACGTCCCGTGAACGAGTTCGCAGGGCCAGGTCAAGGCACCACGTCCTCCGAAATTTATGCCTCGGATATGTATATACTGAGGTGAACTGTATATACTAGTATATACAGTATATATACAGTATATACAGTATACACCAGAGCACGCCTGTCTCGCACCCAGGCTGCTGGCGAGCCGAGCGGATACTCTCGCACCCAGATGCCGGGCTGACCGGGCTGCCGAGGCGCGCGCCGGCTGCACTAAGTAAACAGGGCAAGCTGCAGTTCTGAAGCTTTAAAGTGCAAAAAAGTACCCGTTCACGCCGCTTCAGCGTATAAGAGCTCGTCTGGGCACTACTGCGTCGTCTTTGGATGCCAAAACAAGCAGCGCAACAAGAGGATAATAGCGTTGTCTGCGACGATTATACGACGCGCCACGGAAATAGTGCCGGTGCGGTATTTTCAGCTTCGCCGCGAGTGGATAACTGTGATTCAAGCAAAAAAACTAGGAGCCGAGTGAAAATGCTCGAGTAAGTACACTAAATGCGTGTATTCTGCAGTGTGGTGCCCACCTATTTCGTTTTGCGAACCTAATTTGCGTGACACGCAGCTGGGTTGAAGGCAGGCGCGAGCTTTGTGTGGGGGTGCACTTCATACCTTCGAGCGTTTCCTTTGACGAAAATGTAGTGCAAGGTAGTGCTTTCAAGCACAAGAAATCAGCATGCTTTGCCACTTTCAACGTAGTATTAAGCTTTAGTGCTTTTGATGGCATCCACGCCTTCGAGATTTCGTCTTCGAAAGGTAATAAATGGCACGGTGCTCCTCAACAGCTGGCCAGAATTTCGTGCTTTCACTGCAGTGTTCGATGTCCCCAAATTTATTTGGACACGACGCATCCAGCTGCACATAATACATATATTGGCACGTAAGTAAAGAGTACTCGCGCCAGTGTCCTTTACGTCGCAGACGTAGCTAACCGGCTTAACTAATAGTAGCACAGTTTCGCTTGTAAAACACCATCGTTACAAGAACAAAATCGCGCAGATAGCTTCCAAAAGGGATCGATGAACGTCACTGCAGGTGATACTCTCCGATAGCACGCTTTTGTGAGCAAGACGCATTATTGTAAGAGCGCTCGTGAAACAAAAATTACGTTCCGCGAAACTACCCGTAAAGCGTACTCTAATTATTACGCGATGAATGCTGAAATGATGAGCTTTCACAAAACTTTGTGCACAACTTGTAATATGGGGCAACAAAACATCGTTTCACTCTTTCGCGAGCTGCACTGCGATTACGATTCACGCGTACTACAGCGAGAACGTTTTTTTACAAATGTAACAGCGTACGTATCCGACGAGGTTGCTTCCGCAGCCCACTCAGCACGTACTGTATACATTGTGGACTTGCATGAGCAAGATGTTCTTGATGTTCCAATAAAATCAGCGAAAATGTCCAGGCCAGAAAAGACGCGAAACACGCTCTCCGACGGGCTGAGTTTCGGGAGTTTCACGTTTGCTCTGTGCGGCGTCTGCTAGCGTGGCAGCCCGCGCACGTTGTTTCCTCGCGTGTGCGATAGATGGCGCGACGCGCGATGCAAATATGGCGATGCGCATGGAATTCGCTGTGTTCTGGTCTATATACTAGTGAATTGAAATATGTGTGAGTAGACAAGCGTATAAGCATGAGGCTACATAAGGCTGATAGTTGTGCTGAAGATCACTTATAGATAGGATAATAGGTCGCCAAAAAATGTGGAGCTTAGTCAGATTCACTCAATAAATATATTTTGTGCTCTGGGCTCACTCGGACTCAGACCCACAAAATATTCCTCTACCGCAATGACTCGGACTCAATCTCTCCAAAATATTACTCACCCGGACTCACGGCCTTATCTGAGTCTGAATGAGTCGACTCATGAATGAGTTTGCCGACCTATGATTGATGAACATTATGAACAACGCTTGAATTTCGCTGAGCCAGCCCAGGTTGTAGTCACCAGATGCTACCCTGTGAACCATAAGAAAAAATGCTTGAGGAGGGTATGCGCACTGAGTGCATAACGATAAATAATGCGTATGAATGTTCACGAAGCAGGCATTTCTGCTGCACACTGGTGATTCCACTGCTACAAAATTTCTGTCATGCGATACTGTTTACACACTGGAAGTACACCTGGCCGAAACAGTGCCTTGCAGTTGCCGATTCCTGCTCAGGATTCTCTACTCTGGCTAAGGCGAAATCACACGAGAGGTACGTGCTGAATTTGCAGTACTCGTCAATAAAATGCGCCAGACACAGTCTAAAATTTTCTGCAATATCACGTGCCTTTTACGAGTAAAAGACGAAACACACTTTCATACAGGTCCATTTGTCTTGATTTCATATGTTAAATGAAGCTGTCTTGCTGTGGTAGCTCTTTTAGAAAATAGGGCATGTTAGTGGAAAAGCTCCAGACAATTTCCTGTCGAAATTATAAATTTCTTAGATACAGGCAGTTAATTTTTGTCAAAACAAGGAATGGGTGAATACACATGTAGTGCACTTTGCAGCTTGCATGATTCCATGATGCTATGTGCGCCACTTCCTGTTTAGCTGCAGACTGCGCTCTCAAGCTGCAGTTCTTCAACCACGGTGTCATGGCTTGCCATTGCGTCAGAGGTCGCATTTGTAAAGGCTGGATTGGTTGTAGTGGCTACAAGAAGAATCAACCAGGAACGTAACGTAGCGCTTTCCATAACGATCAGTAAAAACACAGAATTTTCCTAATCAACCTCAATAGCCTGAAGTTCTGACTGGACGTCCTTTATTTATGACTTTCTACCCAAGAAGCAATGTGGTAACCGTATTTCTCCACGCTTCACTGAGTCAGTTGTTGAAAAAATGAAATCGATATTTGGACGCAAACCCGTCTGGTCAGGAACAGACGTGAAGACAATTGAAACAACACTCTGACCACGGTTAAAAACAAATAAAAGCACGACGTTTCGAAGTCAGTTGTTAGACTAAAGTAGAACACACCAAAAAGGCTAAAAGCTATAGTGAAGTACTCAACCAACGCACAGCTTCTTATCAGAACGCAATGCATTTCACGCATAATAACACATGTAAGGTTTATTTACGCGGTTTATGTTGGCGTATCGGGTGGCCAAAAGTAAGATTGTTCACTTACCTAAGAATAACACACAACGGAGCAACGGTTACAGGTCGGCGAACTGTCATCACTCGCATATCAGCGAGATCTAACGCCGCGCCTTGATACAGGTCAACCTGGCTACCTATCCAATTAGAAATTTCCAACGAAGCCAGCAGTCCTAAATCGGCGCATGTATATCGACTAGAGCAAAACTACTTTACCTGGCACAGCCCGCGGGCCGCGCCACGTCGGCTAAAATATTTTCCACGGTGGGCCCAGGCCGGGCTTGGATCTGAAGCTCCGGGCTTAGGGTTGGGCCCGGGTTTTGAGGTGGCGGGCTCGGGTTGGGCCGAGCTTTGATATCGCTTAGTTCATGAAGAAACAGTACAGTGAAGCAATGCCACACAATTAGACTGACAAAGTGTACTCTGAGAACTCGAATGTCATTAATTTCACCATCATAAATAATTAATAAAGAAGAAAATCAATGTCAAAGTCCGACTTTTAAATTTCGCGCCGAAACACCGTGCGTGACGTCACGAATTTCAAGCTGTAGTTGTCGTATTTTGGGGACATTGGCTCAATGAAATTTCCTGAAACTTGGTATGTTAAATCTATGGCCCCCTCGGACTCAGAGTACACTTCATTTTTACCGATTACTGACTACGTAGGCCCTTAGTAGACGCCGTCAGAATCTATGACGTCACGGTGTTTGCTGCGCAAATTTCAGGGTGGCGTCGCCACTCACATTTTCGTTTTGCACGTTTTCTCGCTTACCTGAAGTCTTGTCGCGGCGAGCGTGGTGATTTTGGAATTGAAAAATAGTAATTTACTTATAATAGAAAAAAGTCACAGTTTCGCCGCAAGGGCGAAGCTATGAATGCGATAGCAGGAAACTAATGCTATACGAAGTGAGGCTCGCCAATAGAAGAGTCTGGGTACCCATTAGGTATGCTCAGCTCTGTCGCAGAGGGCTTGAGCAACAAGCTTAAAAGCTCATCAAAGGGCATCAGCCGTGGTGTCAGAGCTAAGAAAGTTGCCGTTGTGTCATACATGCATTGCATTTCGCACAATCTCAGAAGAATTGCGGGAAAGTCGGAGGTGGACGTAGTCTTTTCCGCTCCTGACCGTCTACAGAGATTATGTCACCAGGTAAATTCAGAGAATAACAAGGTAAATGCATGTCCTATAAATCACCGAACACTTTTTGTAACCTGTACTCGCAACGTTGTCTACGCCATTCCGCTTTCGTGTAAAAGGACGTACGTTGGTCAGACCGGCAGATATATTAACCAGAGACTCAAAGAGCATCACTATAACGTCACAAAAGCAATCTCAGGTCATTTGGGCATTCATTGCCGAGATTGTGGCTGCATGCCCTTGTTTGAAAACACCTGTATCCTGTATAAGGCGCATAGTAAAATGACTAGAGAAATTGTTGAGGCCTATGAGATTAATAGATTAGAAGAAATGTGCGTTAGTCAGCCTTCCCTCTCGCTTTCACAAAAAGAGTTGCAATATCTTGCTTTGTCGCGTTAATGCTTTTGCTGTGTCGTGATATTGCCCTGTACCCGTGTTCGGTTCAGCGATATAACCACTGATTGTCCATTTGTTGTTTCTATTGTTTCCGCTCGCTCGGTATATATTTATCGGTTCGAGCGAAAATAAAATCAGTTGAAAGTAGCGCTGTGTCCTTGTCTGTTTTCTTTCTTCGTCCCTGTCTAGTCGCGCTTACCACTCTTCATGGATACTATCAGTTTGAACAGCGCTCCTGTTGCAAAGGCGGCCGAAGCAGCGAAGAAAGCTAGCGTGCTTCAAGTGTCGAGCTGTGACACTTGATAGTTCGCGCTCATCGTCTGTTTGTTCGTTTAGCGGCGTCCCTTGAGATCGAGTGACTTCCGTACGCTCCGTAACATGAGCGCGGATACCACGGTGAAAGCTTGAAACAACCCTCTTCCCCTCACCACCAGAAAACCACGCGAGCAGACAGCGGAAGGGCAAGGTTCTCCCTGCGCAATAAGAAGAAGCGAGCGAGCTCGCCGACGACTTTTAAATGCGCCCGTCGTTCTCCTAACGCCATCTCGCTGGTAATGAAGAAACGCTTATAAGCGCAGCTGTCTCTGAGTCCTCCAGCGGTAAATGGTGTGTATATAACGCTCGCCGTTACCTACGTGGAGTATCTGCATTTCGTGGCGTAGTGGCTAGCGCCACTCACTGCGGAGCAAGAGGTCCCTGGTTCGATTCCGCGCTTCGGGAGCATTTTTCTGAATTATTTTTCTTTGGGGCTTTTATATATATATATACATACTTATACATATACGGTGCATGACGGCGAGGCCAAAATTCAGCCGAGACTGTCCATATAATTGCTATCGGAATAAAATCGTGTTCTTATAAGTGTCCCTTTATGTTTGTTCCACATACGTTGTGCATACTATGTTCCACATTTCACTTCGGGGAAAGGCTTTTTTATGGGGGGGGGGGGCAAGCCATTTGAAGAACTTTCATGAGGGACAAGTACTGAAGTACAGCCGACGACTAAATTTAGAAATACACGGTATGCCCCACCATGCGGGACAGAATTTGCTTGACAAACTTAATAGGCTAGCTGATGACCTTGACGTTCCACATCTTTCTGACTAGGATGTGAAAGCCGTTCATCGACTGCCATACAAGAGCAAAACTGATAATGCAAGCAAAACAGAGACGGTTCCGCCCATTTTGGTTCGGTTTTTTTTTTTTCGCGAAAGACTAGGGGCAGCTGGCTAGCGAAGAAAAGTGATCTGAGGAAAACGAAATAACAAATTTTTCTGAATGAAAACCTAACAGCGCAAACCAAACAGCTTCTCTGGAAGACGAAAACAAGATCAGTTGAACGAGAATATCAGTTTGCGTGGCATAAGAGTGGTAAACTATTTGTTCGCCGTAGCCCACGCGATCGTGTAATCTGGATTATCACTTAGCAAGGTGCATGTTTGGGCTAGTTGGTACTCCATTTGTACATCTAAATAGCGCGAACTTCAGGGACGAAAGACAGGAGAATGTCTTGGAAGATAGCGCTTGCTTATGTGTGTCGCATTCTCCTGTCTTTCGTCCCTGAAGTTCGCTCTATTTAGATGTTCAAATGGATTATCACGATGGATGACCTCGAAAAGATAAAATAGGGCTCTCATGCATGCTGCTTGTCATTGCATGTGACGTATAAAAATGGCAAGGTTCAATAACTATTACGATAAGGACGCCTTTAAGGCTTCCACCGCATCATGCTCTGGAAACGATTTGTCTATTCTGTGAAGAGTGATAAGCGCGACTAGACAGGGACGAAGAAAGAAAACAGACAGGGATACAGCGCTACTTTCAACTGGTTTTATTTTCGCTCAAACCGATAAATATATACCGAGCGAGCGGACACGAAAGAAACAACAAATGGACAATCAGTGAAATTCATAGATGAAATTAATAGATTACAAGAAATGTGTGTTAGCCAGCCTTCCCTCTCGCTTTCTCAAAAATAGTTGCAATATCTTGCTTTGTCGCGTTGATACTTTTGCTATGTCGTGATATTGCCCTTGATGTAGTCGGGGGTCTGCCCATAAGACCGGAGCCAGCCAAAGTCCCGGGGAGATGTCGAGGAGAGGAGCCGGTAGCTGTTAACAGTAACGTTTATTTACAGGTAGCGTGTTGCTACATGATGGGGTTAGCATCATGGAAGCTCTCAAGCTTCTGGGAGCCTCTCGGAGCCTGTGAGAGCTTGAGAGAACTTGTGAGAGCTTGTCGGGAGCGCATCGACGCTCGCATTTTATGTCCTGGCCTTCCCAGGGTTCCCTGTAGGAAAAAACAATGGAGGCCAGGGCAGTCCAATGAAAATTTCCATCTTCACCTCCGCCCCCAAAAGGGGAAGGTGAAACGCCGCCTCCCTCCCAACCCACGAAAGGAGAAAGAGGCACGTCCAGTCCGTCCCACGGCGAGGGAAAAACACTGCCCATCGCGCACACACGGCACAGCACGAAGACGTTGAGTCTTACGTGGAAGTCAATTTCGTAGTCTGTTGCAATGATGGTTATGCGCGAGGCAGACCACGAATTGTGGAAACAGAGGAAACAAGGCGCCACGGAGAACGTGGGAAATGCATCCGCAGACGGTTCCCAGACGCTGGGTCCTTTGTCCGGGGCACCTTGACGACAAAGCAAGCCGCCTCGACGGCCAACAACTCTTCCTAATCTGTCAGTCGGTCAGGCGTGCCCAAAGGGTTTTACGAGGGGCGCAGGCAACCTGAGAATATTAGACAAACGACTTTCGTGTTGTCGCCGCTCTAGGGGCATCTCTGGAACCGCTGACCCGGAAGAAATCAGGGTAGTCTTAGCCGCAACGTCTCATGCGTCAAAGCGGCGCCAAGCCAGGCAGGCCGATCATAACACCCTGTACACGTGTTTCGGTTCAGCGATATGCCCACTGATAGTCCATTTGTTGTTTCTGTTTTTGCGCTCGCTCGGTATATATTTATCGGTTTGAGCGAAAATAAAATCAGTTGAAAGTAGCGCTGTGTGCTTGTCTGTTTTCTTTCTTCGTCCCTGTGTAGTCGCGCTTATCACTCTTCATGGATTCAAACCAACTAGCCCGCCAACGTGTTTTAGCCAAGTTCATTGTCTATTCTCCATGTCAATGCGCAAAGCTTAAAAAGTAAGGAAGAACGCGTTTGCATGCTTCTTGATGATTTAGAAAACAACTTCGACATATTAGCCTTTTACAGCGAAAGCTGTTATGAGATCATTTCATCGGCCATTTTTGGCGCCGTAGTTGTCCGCCGCCGCCGCCGCCGCCGCCGGTGTCCGTAACCAGTATCGCTCGAAATAAGAAAAACAACGAAATAAGAAAAATATTCCAGGATGGAACGAGGTTGGAACCTGGGCCCTCTGCGTGGGAGCCCAGTATTCAACCTCTGAGCCATGCCGGTGCTTGAAACTGCTTAGCAAAAGGTCCTATACAGGCTTCATGTCGGGAAGGAACCACATTAGCAAATGCAATATAGCGTAGTAGAAGAGTAAAATAAGCACCAAGCGTCGCACAACGCGTATTCAACACGCATTAACGTGGAGTGCAAGAAACCCTTGAGGCGCCAGTTTACTTGTGTTGTAACCGTGTTATCTCAATCGCTCATTCACGCATCTGCTGGTTTGGCCAAGATATTGTTTTTCACATGAGAGCGGAACACGATAAATCATAAATATCTTGCAATCAACAATTTTTTGTTTGCATGCGCTTTCGTGCACGCAGCTTTAGTATCTCGAGATAAATTTTCCATGGGACACAGTTTCCCGAGCCTGAAAAGTCTACCACAATGAACATGTAGCCAGTAGACAACCGTGTGGCGTCCCTGTTGGCCGTCTTGTGTCCGTGTGTCGTTTCGCGCTACATCAAAGCTGTTCAAATGTAGCCACTGAAGTGCTGCGCTGCTAAGCAGTGAATGAACATCCAATTCACGGCATGGAGGAATAAAAAAAGTTAGCAGGGAGCATTGTGCAATGCGACAGAAAGAAAGAAACAAAAGTAGTAGGTCAAGCACCTAAAAGCCAAGCTTCGCATGCTCCCGAGAGGGAAAGAGCCCCTGAGTTTTTTAAAGCGAAGCTTGTCATTACTCCCAGTCTTCGGCAGCAACGTCTCACGTAAACATGCAAATGTGCGCAAATGCTGCCCCTCGAAGGTGTGCCGATGACATGTGCTTTGTGAGCATTGTTTTAACACGAAAGTGTTTTATGGCGGGACCCACCACAGCTCAACTGGCATATTTCCGTCACGGATATGACGTTTTAAAATATACACTAACAGATGGCACAGAAACAGTTCCGTTGCTGGGAGTCGAACCTACGACCCCTCGCTCCGCAGCGCAAAACTGCTCGGCCGCAGAGCGTACGTTTTTCATCTTACTAACAGCGAGCTATTTATATACACCATTTACCGCTGGCGGTACTCAGAGCTCAGTGCCTTCAGCGTGTTCCTGTTATCACTAGCGAGATGGCGCAAAGGGCGTGGCGCGGTGTGTTGCAATGCGAGTGCGCCTCTACCGGAGGCTTCTCTCTCTCGTGCGCGCTTATCTTGTGATGGGGGTGGTATGTACGTCTTGTGCTTTGACCTCAAGTTTCCGTTGATGTTACAAAGAGCACGAAGGTCACTTCGCTCGACGCAGCGGCCGCGTTTCCGAAAGGAGCGCGCTGCTCACACGCAAAGAAGTAACGATTGTGACAGTTCGCGCTCGTCCTGTGTATGTTCTTTTCGTGCGACCTTTCTGCCTTAAAGCGCACTGCAAGTATCGAGCTGCTTGCCATTCTTCGCGTGCCATTACGATTTGTTGCAATAGCATTCATTCCTTCGCGCTTGTGCCGAAACAATGCACAATAAACGTTCAACTACCCCTGTGAACACATGTTTCACTTTCGTGTTATACCGATTTCTATAAAAGGGGATCAGCCACGTTTGTAACAGCAAAGCTGTTTAGCAAATCGTTCCTTGTCCGGCGAACCAAACAACTATCATCATCATCATAAACGGTTATGTGCCGGTGAAATAGTCCTAATTTCAACTCCTTACCACTGGTCAACTATAAATGAAGAAGGCAACAGTTAGGCCAACAAATGGCTGTCAAACGACGGCGGCGAGCCGAAGACCTTGAGTACGCACGACCAGAGAATACTAGGAAACGGGAAAAGCAACGGCGGTTGCCAGAATACCAGTAAGCGATGGAACGCCTTTTCATCGCTTATAACTTCGACCACCTGGGTTTCTTTAACCATCTATTGCCTGAATTACGAGAAAGTCATTTGAAAAACTATTTTCTCAGCTGTTCCCAAAAAATAGATGAAGAAGAGCATATGCGAACATCTTTAGATTTGCTTTGACTGTATTAATGAAGATACACATTTGTGCCGAGTATGGCACACCATGCAGATGGACGAGTGATATTGCTGCGATGGTTGAAAAACAAAATCTCACTCATTCTGGTCTTTGTAGCGTGACGTATGGAGTAAAGCGAAGCATTTCTTTCCTGGCTTGAGGTATAATTGAACATTTCACTTAGTGCATCGACCGCCGACATCTCTGTGCAAGATGGCCGCCTACACATTTCAGATGGTGCCGCCTTGCTATGCTTTGCTGCCCGAATTACCTACCACTCATCCGCAGTTGGGAGCGTCAGTTGCCGAGGAAATCGAAAACGCTAAATATCGACTTGCATCGGTCATTGATTTTTCCGTGCGCTGATTTCTCCAGCGTGGCCTTCAATAACCCTGATAGGTGAGAGGAGAGAAGAGTAAAGACAGAAAGAAAGACGTAAAGAGAACAATCATGGCGAAAAAAAATGTCTGACAATGAGGTGGGACTCGAACCCGCGTACACACGATCCGAAGGTGAGCGTCCTAACCACTCGGCTAACCAGGCACGATAGACTTGTATAGTATGGTATAGCAAGGTGGCGGGAAAGTGAGGGTGAGAAGGAGAGATGTGAGGGTGAGGAGGAGAGATCGGAGGAGGGGAGAGAGCATAGAGAGTAAGGGAAAGAGAGAAATAGAGAGGAAGACAAAGAAAAAAGACGAAGAGAAGGTACGATAGACACAGATATAGAGAGAAGGAGTTACAAAGAAAAAGAAAGCGATAAATTGCGAGAGAGAGAAAGAGCAAGAAAGAAAGAAGGACACGAAGGAGAAAGATAGAAAGAGCGATAAAGAGAAATAAATACATACAAAGAGAAACAAAAATAGAAATAAAGGAGACAAAAGACATAAAATAAACAAAGAGATCAAAGAAAAAGAAAGAAAGACAGGAAGAAAGAAATAGAAAAATAAAGAGAAACAAATAGGGCCGGCCAGCTCCGCACTCCCTTCAGGCTTGGCGCCACTGGTGAGAAGCATCACGTAATAACTAGTCACGTGACAAAAATCACGTAACATCTAGTCACTTGAATAAAATCACATAACGTCACGTAACATAGTCACGTGGCTAAAAACCACGTAACACTCACGTGACTAAAATCGCCTAACATCCAGTCACGCGGCTAAAAACCACGTAACACTCCCGTGACCAAAATCAGGTAACATCCAGTCACATGGCTAAAAACCACGTAACACTCACGTGACCAAAATCAGGTAACATCCAGTCACGTGGCTAAAAACCATGTAACACTCACGTGACTAAAATCGCGTAACGTCCAGTCACATAGCTAAAAACCACGTAACACTCACGTGACCAAAATCAGGTAACATCCAGTCACGTGGCTAAAAACCACGTAACACTCACGTGACTAAATTCACGTAATATCCAGTCACATGGCTAAAAACCACGTAACACTCACGTGACCAAAATCACTTAACATGACGTAACTATCCACGTGACCAGAATAATGCAACATCATGTAAATACTTGCGTGACTAAAAATCATGTAAGATCACGAAACAACTAGTCACGTGACTAAAATCACGTAACATTTTTCACGCGACTAAAATCACGTAACATCGCGTAATAGCTAGCCATGTGACACGTCCCCGTCATAAACCACGTAACAGCTATCTATGTGACATGGTCCACCGAAAAGCGCGAAACAGCTACTGACGTGTCTAAAATCACAACATCGCGTAACAGGTAGTCACACGACGTGTCTAGCCAAGTGTAGCCACATCTAGGATATTTAGCAAAAAATTAGACTCTCAGCAAAAGCTTGGCAATAATAGCAAAACTAGTTTTCGACCTACCTATCTCAGCTGATGGTTCCAGCCTTGCGCCTCTAGTGCAAGCTGCGCATTTTTTTGTCATGCGTCAGAGAGGCACCCGCTGCCGGCGACACGTTCGCCTGCCTGTCTACGGCGCAGAAACTCCAGCCACGCGACCACGGCGTCCGGCGCCGCTCATAAGAAAAAAAAATGTCTTGGGCGAAGAGCAGCGTGACTGACTTCAGGGAATTTTCGAACCATGCCCGTGAGTCCTCATGCGTAAAGTGCACACTAGTATTCATCGAGGTTCTACAGTGAAGAAGATTTTGGCTTCAGGTTCCGCTTGACGAAGGCGTCCGCGTTGACTCTCATGTCGCATACGCAACACAGAACACCTAAACACAACTGAAAAACAACAGGATCCTTCTGTTCTTCTGTGAAGCACGTCTCATGTTTGTTTCTGTTGCACGTTTGGTATGAGTTATAGTGAACTAGAACCAGATACATGTTCTAGTTCACTATAGCATGCATGATAGCATGAGTGGAACGAGCGTATCAGAGTTGCCGGAACAGACCAAGTTTTCCGCTCGAGTGCGGCGGGTTTTCACGCTGACAAAAGAAAGCTGGAGAGACTGTGGTAATAATATTTTATTTGTATTTTTCTTGCTCTAAACGACCACTAGGGTATTTGTTTTATTATTAAACAAAACCTAATGAAGCCTACAAAAACTGCATGTGGTTCCAGATTTCCATTTTTCACCGGCAGTGCAATCGTCATCGCGTCCACCAACCAGTGTTGTGGGCGTCGCTACACCAATAGAAGAACAAACGCGGATCGAAAAATTCGGTTTTAAAATATCTATTCACTTTCCAGGGAAACCGCTGCCAGGCTGGGCGCTTCAGGCAGTACGCTTTTTATTGCGATACAAAACAGAAAAGCGACGGTTCCTTTAACAGCGGAGCTTGAGTTCCAGCCGTGGCCGGCGGCCGCTGAAAATCTCGTGCACCTTGCACAGTGAAGTTGAAGCGTATGATAGCCGTGCATGTACAGCAGAGAGGATTTTCTCACTTTTCTTCATTTGTCCACGCTTTTTTGCACAGTTTCCCTCATGATGGAATATGAACTGGCCCAACATTCTATTCTTCGATGTATACTAGGGCAACCAGTGGGAAAGGAAGTGAGGGAGGAGAGGGGGGGTAACGAGCAGCATAATGAGGGGCGCAAGGAGAAGTGAAGCTGAGAAGGAGTGATGTGAGGAAGAGGGACGCACTAATGGTGCGTAGTCTTGGCACATCTAGTACGTAGGTGCCACAATTTATTTTTGTTTAATAATGTTCGATGGTGCATGTACAAAGGCGACGCTCTCTGCCGACGATCAGATTAACGACGGTCGATGACCGTTCTGGACGCTATTGTTGTACTGTGAGTGTCATTCCGTTGTATAGCCATGGTTATTTGGTTTTCTGGGACGAAATCGCAATCGCTCGATAAAGAGTTGCGGCTTTGTCTGACTGCCGCCTTTTTCATCTTCACAACCACGTGACAATGTTTATATTAATATTTTAAAGCTGGAGTTTTATTGAGTCACCTAATTGTCATATTAATGAGAACTGTCATACGAATGGGAACTGTCATACGAATGAGAATTGTCATAAGAATTTTTTTCAAACAGTATAAAGAAAATTTTCAAAAGCGATTAAAGAGATCGAAGTATCTGACGAAAAACGATGCCTGACCTCACCCAGAGCCCGGTACGTACTGGTGGCTGGCCACTATCCTATCTACTCTGCCTGCTCCCACGGGACCACCAAGTGCTTGGAGCGGGACCTGGACCCACTGCTGCAGAAATACCACGTAAACGCTTACTTGGCTGGCCACGACCATGATCTACAGGTGAACTGCCCGTCTAGGGCGAGCTTTGTCTGCTTGGCAATCGCTGCGCCAACTACTAGGCGTAAGCCCGTTACTCTCAGCGGCAGCTTTGTAGTACTATACGCGAACGGATTTATGGCAGTGAAACGTCGAGGAAGTTTGCCAATATAGATTTCGGCGCAAATGACCTGAGCTGATAAGAATTGCAAATTCAACGACTGTGTAATCACTGTTAAACCTTACGTACAGTCCAGTCATTGTTAGAGCCCTTAACTTTGTCCGGCTGGGAATGCGAAGCTATTCAAATGCAGGCAGATGAGTCTGCAAAATTTTGCGACAAGATTGAAGAGAAATAGGTACATGTAACAACGTATTTAATAAATATCTTTCAGCCTCCAAACGTACTTGCATTAATGTAAAACTGAAGGAAGCTGTTGTGGTTGACAATCAGAGGATGATTTGTACTTTACTCATTAAGATAATGACGCTTGTTCAGCCCATTGTCACCATGGCGGCTCAATGATCTCTCTGCCTCAGCAAAGTTGATCAACATTACGGGTGTTGACGTGCAATCAATAAAGGTGCTCAAGACAGGTGTTCGATCCCTGCCCACAGAGCCATAACATGGTTATATACGCCTGGCATTTCATAATTGAAAGAAATGGAGCCTAAGCCCCTGTACGGAGTTCTTCGTAAGCTGCTGAATGGCAAGGGTATTTACTCTTGCCACTCAGCAGCTGTAGGGCTAGCAATTCTTCCCAAGGAGACTAGCAAGCCCGAATCTCTCTTCGAAGGGACGCTCAACTCGTAGAGGATTCAGCGCTACAAACTATTGATGAAATCCATTAGCCGGATTTCTTCAAGTGTGCTAGCGCTTTGCTAACCCCTTTACTCACTGCAGCCTTCATTTCGTTCGCCAACCGATCCAAGACACAAGTTTCAGTCTTCCATTGAGAAGTTCATTGGTGGCGGCTGCAGTGTTAGTAAATTTTCACATGTGACGCCAAGCGCAGAGGATTTCGAGCGCCGAAAGGAGGGAATACCTGCATGCACTTGAAAGCCACCAGGGACTGGGCGTCGAAGTTCGTGGAGACAGCTGGGTTCACAATGTCCGGAGGCCTTAGTGTTACGCCACTTTTGTTGAACTCGAATGTGAAACTCTAGCTCCTAGTTGCTAGTTTTCCAGCATTTTTGCGACAAAATATTAATTGCGCGATTTTGTGCAGGAAGCTAGCACCACTGGCGACGTCCACCGAAGAAAAGCACTTTGCGTGACAGAGCCAGTCCAAGGCGTCGTCTATCCGTGGGAGTGGATATACGTCCTTCGTGATCTTGTTCAGGCGACCGTAATTGACGCAGAAACGCATAGTGCCATCCTTCTTCTTCACCAAGACTACTGGTGATGCCCACGGACTCTTCAAAGGCTTTAAAGTGTCGTTGTGCAGTGTTTCTTCGACTTGTTCCTTTATAGCTTCTTATTCTCGCATCGAAACTCGGTAGGGACTCTGACGAAGTGGTCGAGCATTTTGTTCCGTTATGATGCGGTGCTTAGCAAGCGGTGTTTGCCGAACCCTTGATGACGACGAGAAACAGTGCTTGTATTTCTTCAGAAGGCATCGGAGCAGTTGCTTTGGCCAGCGGGAAGACTCGGGTTGATGTCGAAGAATGGTTGAGGTGTTTGCCTCGTTGTTGTTGTTTCCTCAGTATCTGAAAGGCAAACGCATTGCTGACGGCCCCGATTTCTTCGATGTATCCACTCGTCGTGCCCCTGCTGAAGCGTCTGTATTAGATAAAGTTCGTTATCACGCTTCCTTTCTTTCATGCAGCCGAGCAATGAATATTGCCACGGAAATGTCGGGGGCTAGTAGCAAACACCGATCGCCATCGATTGCGCCTTCGATGTCGTCAAAGTTTTCGGTACCGACGGGAGTTATGACGCTGGAGTGAGGCGGAATGGTAACTTGATCTTTGAGCACGTTCATCGCACGGTGACATTGGTTCGTATCCCGCAGTGTCGCTTTGTCCGATATTAGGGTTATCGATTTGGCTCTTAAGTCTATGGTTTAAGACGCCCATGCTAAGTAGGACATCCCTGGAGAAATGTTGCAGGAATACGAAGCTCGCAGGATAAGTCCGGTTATTGATGGTGACTCTTGCTGTGCAGACTCCAGCCGGGGTTATAGACGGTCTCCAGTGGTCCGCGTTTCGGGGCCTTCCCAGGCAGTCATAACTTTCCTCAACTTCCCAGTGAACGGTCCACTGACGACCGAATAGTCGGCTCCGCTGTTGACGAGTATGGTGACCTTGTGGCCGTCCATAAGAACGTCGAGGTCGCTAGTTCGTCGTCTTGCGTTGGGGTTGGGTCACGGTGTCGGATCACGGCTGCGTCGTCTAGTTCCACTGCCTTTACGTGCTGTCGTCAGGTCTTCGTTCGGATTGCGGCATCGTCGTCATCGGCGGGGGATCTTCAGTATTTAGTCGTACGGCAACCGCACCTCCGTTGGTTGCTGCGCTCAGCGATCGGGTCCACTTGAGGCTGCGAGCATGGCAGCAATTTGCGCAGCTCCTCCCGCACGGTCGCTCTGATGACCTCACTCAGGTTGTCGGATTGCAGCGCTAGGGCCTCCCCGTAAGTTGTCGTGAGAATGCGGCGATTGCATTGCCTGGTGCGGATTTCTTGCGCCTTTTTGATGGTTATGGCCTCCGAAACGGAATTTGAGACCGTCTACGGCGGGTTGCGCACAAGTCCGGCGAAACGTTCTTCATTCACACCTCTCGTGAGGAAGCGAGTCTTTTTTTCCTCGGACCTGTCAGCGGCAGCGTGGCAGAAAAGATGCGTTTTCTTTTCCGTAAAGATGGTAGCGCTTTCGTTTGGGGGCTGCACTCATGTTTCCAGTAAAGCAGCGGCCCTTTCCTTTCTAACAACGCTCGTAAACGCTGCTAGGCAGCTGTTCCGGAAGATGTCCCACGTTTTTGTCATGATGGACTCCCTGTTCTCGAACCAGGTCCTGGCGCTGACTTCCAATGCGAAGTACACAAAGCGCAACTCGTCGTTGAGGTCCCTGTTGTTTAAGGCCGCTGTCTTCTCGTACGACTCGAACCAGGTTTCTGGATCATCACATGACGATCCCGGGAAAGTCGGCGGCTCCCTTGGCTGTTGCATCATGTCACGAGCAGTGGCATAGTAGCTGTCATCGTTGCCGCAGTCGGGGTCATGGCTTTGGTCTTCCGGCTCTTATCCGGAGAGGCCCGTACTCTGGTGGTAGACCTTGTTGCCTGCAGCTAGCTCGCTGGTCGGCGTTGGCGTCGATGTTTTCTTTTCGACTTGGGCTGGATTCACAGCTTCACGGGTGCGTCCGGAACACGAACGAGCAGCACCTCCATCAGACGTCACATGGTCGTGACGTTGAAGAAGGCAGCAGTGGGCGTGTTCAGGATGAAACACTTTATTCGCGAAAACTTGTGCCCAGGGTATGAAAAGTTAAAATACAAGCAATACACGCTGTACACCGATAGCGGCGAACAGGGCGTCGGCCATCAGGTATCAACCTTTCAGCGTTATCGCCGATGCTCGCGTAAGGTCTCGAAGAAACTTGACTATTGGCGGACTGCGCGTAATCTCAGCAGAATGATCTCAAGCAATCGCGAAGCCACACAACATTTGCGGCGTGGTCCACGCCGAGCGTCGCTAACATTTTTTTGTAGGTAATACATAAATACATGAAGAGAAAGGAATAAACACGAGTGGCAATATATTACACACATATTCAAATATGATTTAACATTAGGAATAACAAACATGATTAGGGTTCAACAAACATATGTCTGAGACACTTAGCCCGTACATTTTTTAATTAAGGAGCGATTTGACAACAAAGCAAAAGTAAAGTAATATCTGTTATATCTGAACCCAGTCATCGGTTCAACAATTCCAATCTTTTAATGGTTTAGGAAAGAATGAGTAGAAAAAGGTGTTGGTTCTGCAGTTAAAGGTAGAAATCTGTTAGCGGTTATCACAGCGACTGTGATGTATAATGTGTCCGAGAAGGTAGTTATGACGATTAATACATGTCTTATAGTTTTTAAACATTTGGTGAAATAGTTTAAGCTGTAAAGGCGTTTATTGACGGCTGGATTGACGGCGACGATATACAACGGTCACGACGGAGCGCAGACTCTCACGAGCCCGAGCACGAGGGGCGTGCTCTCCGAGAGGAGGCGAAGAGGGCGACCCACTGGAAGGCGCTCGAGAGGACGGCCCATTACAGCGTTCCAATGCTTCTCCACAATTACCCCGGGTACGAAAAGGGAGCCGTCTGGCGACCTAGCAGCTGGTCACTATGAGCGGGTCATGGTAGGGCTTGAGGCGCTCCACGTTGAAAATGTCGCGCCCTCGACGGCGCATGTTCGAAGATGGGTCCATGGGTTCAGTCAGGTAGTTGACCGGGGATTTGCGTTCGACGACAACACGGTAGGGGCCTTCGTATTTGGGCAGCAGTTTGGAAGAGAGGCCAGTTGCAGTGGTAGGGACCGAGAGCCATACGAGCGCTCCAGGTAGCAACGTGGGTGCAGAAGTGTTGGTCTCACCGCGCATGCTCTTCTGGCGCTCTTGGTCATGCGTAGTAAAGGTCTTGGCAACCTCGCGACACTCCTCAGCAAGTCTGGCTGTGGCAGAAATAGGCGCACACTCAGATCGATCCGGCTTGTATGGAAGGATTGTGTCAATTGTGTGCGACGGGCGCCTGCCGTACAATAAGAAAAATGGTGAGAAACCAGTGGTGCTTTGAGGGGCGGTATTGTAGGCGTAGGTGACGAAAGGCAGAATGGAACCCCAATTTGTGTGATCGGCGGCGACGTACATCGAGAGCATATCGCCGAGCGTGCGGTTAAAGCGTTCCGTGAGCCCATTCGTCTGCGGGTGGTAAGCAGTAGTTTTGCGGTGAACAACGTTGCACTCTTTGAGAATGGCTTCGACGACTTCCGACAAGAAGACACGGCCTCGATCACTGAGAAGCTCCTGGGGTGGACCGTGGCGCAGCATGAATCGGCGGAGCAGGAAGGAGGCTACATCGCGCGCTGTAGCCGCTGGGAGGGCGGCAGTTTCGGCGTATCGCGTAAGGTGCTCTACAGCGACGATGGCCCAGCGGTTACCAGCCGACGTCAGAGGGAGTGGCCCATACAAATCGATGCCAACGCGCCCAAACGGCCGGTCAGGGCAAGGTAAAGGTTGCAAACCTGCTGGTGACTGGTGCGTTGAAGTTTTGCGGCGCTGACAATCGATGCAGGAGTGAACGAACTTCTGCTCGTAGCGGTACATTCCTCGCCAAAAGTACCGTTGACGAATGCGGCGGTATGTTTTCGATACCCCAGAGTGCGCACACTGCGGATCAGCGTGGAACGATTCGCATATTTCAGAACGCAGACTGCGGGTTATTACTAGTACCCACTGGCGGCCGTCGGCGTTGTAATTGCGTCGGTGAAGGAGGTCGTCGCGAATGGCGAAATGGCGGGCTTGACGACGCAGCGCGCGAGTGGATGGTGTTGCCGATGGATCAGTGAGCAAGTCTATCACTGAAGCGATCCATTGATCCTTGCGCTGTTCGGTAGCGATAGTGTGAATGTCGATGGAAGAAACGGCATTGTGAGACATTGAGCTGTGGGTATTGTCGTCAGGAGCGGGGGAGCGCGAGAGTGCGTCGGCGTGAGCATGCTGGCGTCCGTTGCGGTACAGCACGCGGATATCGTAGTCCTGTAGGCGACGTGCCCAGCGGACGAGGCGGCCTGATGGATCCTTCAATGATGACAACCAGCAGGGTGCATGGTGGTCGGTGATGACATCAAATGGGCGACCACACAAATAAGGTCGGAGCTTCGTAAGGGCCCAGATGATCGCCACGCATTCCTTTTCGTTGACGGTTTAATTCATCTCGGCTTTGGTGAGCGTACGACTTGTATATGCCACGACATATTCAGGGAACCCTGGTTTGCGCTGCGCAAGGATAGTGCCTAAGGCCAACACCGCTGGCGTCTGTGTGTACCTCTGTAGGGGCCGTAGGGTCGTAGTGGCATACTATGGGAGGCGACGTCAACAAACGACGGAGCTTCGCGAAAGCGTCGTCGCACTCTGAAGACCATGAATTGAGGGGCCCGTTACTTCCGAGGAGCTTCGTCAGCGGCGATATGATAGTCGCGAAGTTTCGAATGAAGCGCCGAAAGTAGGAACACAGTCCTACAAAACTGCGCAGTTCTTTGACGGACGTAGGCTTGGGGAACTCGGTCACGGCCCGAAGCTTGGCTGGATCGGGAAGAATACCGTCCTTGGAGACGACGTAACCGAGTAATGTCAGCTGACGTGCTGCAAATCGGCACTTCTTTAGATTCAGTTGCAGACCGGCGTCGCTCAAACACGTCAAAACATGCCGCATGGCGTTGGAGATGCGTTGAGAAGTCCGGAACGAAAACAACGACGTCGTCGAGGTAGGCACAAACGTGTGTGCCATTTCAGGTTGCGCAGAACGGTATCCATCATGCGCTCAAAGGTGGTGAGCGCATTACACAGCCCAAACGGCATGACGTTGAATTTGTACAAGCCGTCGGGCATGGCAAAGGCGGTCTTCGGTCGAGCGTCATCAGCCATCGGTACTTGCCAGTACCCTGAGCGCAAATCGAGAGATGAAAAGAATTCTGCTCCTTGCAGGCTGTCAATCGCGTCATTTATTCGCGGTATTGGATACACGTCCTTACGAGTGATCTTGTTGAGTCGTCGGTAGTCCACACAGAATCACACAGAACCGTCCTTCTTCGCAACAAGAACGACAGGAAACGCCCAGGGGCTGTTAGAAGGTCGAATAACATCGCATCGAAGCATGTCGTCGATTGCTAGTTGATTACACGGCGTTCTGTTGGAGATACGCGATATGGACGTTGCCGCAGTGGTGGTTGGGCGCCAGTGTCGATGCGATGCGTGACAGCAGACGTGCGGCCGAGAGAAGTTTGCGCGACATCGAACGAAGAACGAAATTCGTCCAACATGCCCAGGAGCTGGGAACGCTGGACCGGTGTAAGGTCGTCAGCAATGGAGGCACCAAATACATCAGCGGGTGATGAACCGGACGTCGAAACAGCGTCGAGCGTACTGGAACTGTGGCAGTGCATTTCTTCTGGTTCGTCCATAACTTGTGCGTCTTCGAGGGTTCCACGCTGCCGAGACATTCCCCTCGCACCAACATAACACTGTACGGAGATGGGTTGATAACAAAAATTGACGTACTGCCCTGAGTGACCTGCACAGTCGTGAAAGGCACCAGCATGCCCTTCCTCGTGCAAACACGGTTAGATGGCGAGAGAAGTGCAACGGTGTCGGAGAGGCTGGCGCAGTACACTGACACCGCCGTCGACGAGTTTGCAGGCACCATGGTGTCGTCTTTGACAAGTACCTTGCCCGCAGCCGATGGACTGTCTGCCGGCGCCAAATCAGAGAATGGTGAGAGCTCGATTTAGGCTGGTGCGCAATGAATCACGGCGTCGTGGCGGGAGAGAAAATCCCATCCTAGGATGACGTCGTGAGAGCAGGCAGGAATTATGATCAATTCGACGGCGTACAGAGCATCCTGAATAATGACACGGGCTGTGCACACCACCGTAGGGTGAATACTTTGGGCGCTGGCTGTACGGAGGGAGAGCCCCAAAAGCGGCGTCGTGACTTTTCGCAGTAGTCGGCTAAACTTGGCGTCCATAGCGGATACGGCGGCTCCAGTGTCGATAAGGGCAGATGCGCGAACACCGTCCACAAACACGTCTATCACGTTCGAGGGGCTTCGCTGAGTGCTCTTCGCAGTTCGATAGCGTCGCAGCCCTTGCCTCGTGGACTGCGACGACTAGTTTTCCTGGTCGCGTGAGGCCGGACGTGGTCGCATCGGCGACAGTGAGCGACGTCGTGGAGACGGTGAACGGCGGGTAGATGGTGTGGGGTGGGACGTGGGTGACATAGGCGGCGCTTGGTCATAATAAGGGCGGCTTGATGAGCTGGTGAGAGTTGATGCGACCCGAGGCGGCTGCACGCGATTGCAGTAGCGTGCGACGTGACCGGCGCAACCGCACGCAAAGCAAATGGGGCTGTTGTCGGAAGTGTGCCAGCTGTTCGCGGGTCCCTTCCATGTCGCAGAACGGGATGGACGAGGCGGCTGCTGATATGAGTGCATTGTGGGCAGTAGTCGGGGCCTGGGGACGACGTCGACGTATGTAGGCGGCACAGCCGCGTCGAAGGCCTGTGGTCCGACGACGGCTTCGGCGTAACATCGCGTGCCAGCCACAGGAATCGCTGGGGGCGGCCTGGCTACAGCTTGCGCGTAGTTTAGTGGCGCAGGCACTGGAGGCGGCTGGTGGTATTCAGGAATGACCTCCTGAATACCACCAGTGTAGTTGGCGGATGGTCAGAAGTGTAGTTGGCGGCTGGTCAACATGCTGCGGTGGAGCGAAAGCCAGTAGAGAGACTTGGCGGGCAATTTCCTCACGCACGAACGACTTGATTTCGGCGAGCATGGTGGAGTGGTCAGGAATGGCCGACAAGCCCGCGAGATCAGCATCGCGTGATGGCGGTCGACGGGTCATCATGCGCTGCCGGCGCAGCTCCTCGTAGCTTTGGCACAGGGTAATGACCTCTGCCACTGTGCGAGGGTTTTTGGCCAGCAGCATGGTGACGGCATCGTCGTCGATGCCTTTCAGAACATTCCTGATTCTGTCAGACTCCGACATGCTCGTGTCGGCTTTCTTGCACAGGTCAAGGATGTCTTCAATGTAGCTCGTGAACGATTCCCCTGCCTGCTGAGCTCGTTCACGTAAGCGCTGTTCGGCTTGCAGCTTACGAACGGCAGGGCGGCCAAACACGTCGACGATGGCGGTCTTGAAATCAGACCATGTCGGGAAATCGGATGCATGGTTGTTATACCACATGCCTGCCACACCCGCGAGGTAGAAAACCAAGTTGGTCAGCTTGCCTGCTTCGTCCCATTTATTGGGAACACTCACCCGTTCGTAAATCGCGAGCCACTTCTCCACGTCGGTGCCATCGGCGCTGTTGAAGACAGGAGGGTCGCGGATACGGGGGACACCGGGACAAGCGGTCGGGGCAGGAGGCGGCGTTTGCTGAGCGGCGTCTTGCGGCATGGTAGATGGCACGGTACGGGATCGAAGCTCCAGGGGCATCAGATGGAGACCGAAGTTGTGGTGACGGTACAGCACTCTCCACTACTTTGTAAAGGCGTTTATTGACGGCTGGATTGACGGCGACGATATACAACGGTCACGATGGAGCGCAGACTCTCATGAGCACGAGCACGAGGGGCGTGCTCTCCGAGAGGAGGCGAAGAGGGCGACCCACTGGAAGGTGCTCGAGAGGACGGCCCATTACAGCGTTCCAATGCTTCTCCACAAAGCCTTAGTTTTTGTCTACGTACATGGAGCAGATTTCATCCCAATGTGACCTTCATTTCAGAAACGGCAGTGTAGGGGCTGTATTTATTTATTTATTTATTTATTTATTTATTTATTATTTATTTATTTATTTATTTATTTAAATACTTTCAATGTCATTTGCGGCGTTAGAGAGAGGAGTTTTGTTACAAGTTAGAGATGGCAGTCTTGAATGATGTATGATCAGGGTTGCTGGCGATGGAGGCAGCAAGGTGGTTCCATTCGGATGAAGTCTTCGGTACATATTAGTGGAAGTACAGTCGGCCAAATCTTTAACTATCCTGCGCGAGCGCCGACTTTTTTGTGCGTCAGCGCCGTGCTACGGAGCCAAGTTGCATACAAGGCGAGAGTAAGCGCAAAAAAGGAAGAAAGAAAAGCATTTGCGTCGCCAGATCACGGCCCGGCTGCAAAGACGCGCGTGGCCAGATAAGAAATGGACGATCGACATTTCTCAGCTTATCTCATGCGCGCGGGCGTGTGACGTCTGCGGATTTCATTTTCTCCGTTGCTTGCTGATCTTCGGAACATAACATACGGGCAAGACGCGCTGCCTGCTCGTCTGAAGTGAGTTAATGATGCAGGGTGACGGTTCCCGCGAAGGAAGAGATAAGGAGACGATGGGCCCAGCTGAGCGCGCTTCGTGGGCATGCGCTTACTCTCGCCCTGTTTGCAACTTGGCTCCGTCGTACGGCGCTGAGGCACAAAAAAGTCGGCGCTCGCGCAGGATAGCTAAAGATTTGGACGACTGTACATGTTGGTATGGCAGAATGGCACATGAACTTTGAAGTTATGGTCGATGCTAGATGAAACGTAAGAAGGTGGCGAGAACAATGTGCCTTTTATTTCAGGATTCATGAAAACATGTTTGTGGAAGAGGCATAGGCGGGCCTGCTTCCTCCTGTTAGAAAGGGTAGGAAGGCCTAGAGAAGTTTTTATTGATGAGATACTAGCAGTACGGGAGTCGTTAGCGACAATGTAACGAGCTGAGCGATTTTGGATGGCTTCTAGTGCATCAACAAGTAAACAATAATGAGGATCCCAGATTGATGAGGCCTGCTCGACTTTAGATCTGACAAGTGTTTTGTAAAGAAGTGTTAATGAAACAGGCGCTAAAGAAAAGCTACCGCGCAAGAAGCCGAGAGTGCGGTTAGCATTGTTAATCACATAATTGATATGACTATTCCACGTTAAATTGTTATCTATGTGAACACCTAGATATTTGTAAGTATTGACAGATGACAACTGAAAATTAGTAATTGAATAAACAGGGTTAGTGCAGCCAGTACTTCCTCGAGAGATCATCATTATTTGGAATAACGGAGAGCTGAGCTAGTTGGCAAGTATTCATTCTAAAAAGACAGGGCGTGCAAACACGGACACAAGAAATAAATCAGGACACCACACTTGTTTACACTTGTTTACACATTTTACAGTTGTTGATATTCAGTTGAATTGACCAGAGTGAGCACCAAGAGGTAATGTTGTCAAGATAAGATTGAAGTAGTGATGAATCATGCGGGTTAGTTATTATGCGGTAGATGACAAAATTGTCGGCAAATAGCCTGATTGTTGATGTAATGCTGGATGGAAGGTCAGTAATACAAATTAGAAAGGGTAAGGGTCCAAGGACAGAGCCTTGCGGCACACCAGATGTTACGGAACAATTGCGTGAGTTATGATCGTTAGCTGTTACATGTTGGGTTCTGTTAGACAAGAAACATTCAATCCATCGTAATATGTTTGAGTCAAAATTTAGCATTCTTAGTGTTAGTAGGAATATTGAACAATTAGCATGCCTAAATTTCGTAGAATATTGAATACAAACCTTGCCGCTTGATTCCAACGTTTTTTTTTCTATATTTTTACGGGGTCGTGACGTCCACGAAAGCGGCAGTCGTTGTGTCCAAGATGAAACTCTTTATTTGGCCGAACTTGTGGCCGGGAAACGCAAAATCAAACTACAGCAATACACACTGTACACCGATAGCGGCGAACAGAGCGTTGGCCGTCGATAAACTGATCATCGCTGGGACGCGCCGTCTTTTAAACATCACGCATCCAACTTTCCAGCCTTATCACTGGTGGTCGCGCAAGCTCTGGAATAATCTTCACCATTCGCGTCCTGCGCACAATCTTAACACAATGATCTACTACAATCACGAAGCTACTCAAACACTGCCGCGCGGTCTGCGTCGAGCATTGACAACCGTCCTTGCGGGTCAAAAATTTCACAGCATATCCACAGGTGAATGATGAAGAGCTCCTGAAGCAAACATGGTTACACCGTGAAATCTTCAGTGGTTTCGCCCAGCAGTAATCAAAGCGATAGCCCAGTACATCATCAAAGACGTGACAAACACTGTATATATTTATACATGAAATTTTATTAATCGTAAGTGGCAGCTAGACGTGGCTTACGTTCCCCCTTCATTATAACGGCTTTATGGTCGGTGAAGTGATGGATCGGTGATGGTTCGTAGTGGGATGTTTGCAAAGACGAAGTAGTAGGCAGTTTGCAAAGGTGGCTTCCGTTCCCCCTCTCTTATAACGGCTTTATGGTCGGTGAAGTAATGGATTGGTGATGGATCATAGTGGCATGTTTGCAAAGACGAGGTAGTGGGCAGTTTGCAAAGGATCGGTGATGGGAGATACTGTTCGGGAGATACTGCCGGTTACGCCTTACCCCGGACGCGTGACAAGGTTAGAGTAAGAGGAGCTTCGCCCCTAAAATAAAACAGGAAGCGGGCGTGGCAATATTTCCACACTTGCTCTTACCACGCCCTTATACGTGTTACTACTGCTTTGCGCAAACCACGCCAGATTGTCTGAGAGCGTTCCAGATTATTTTAGGATCATCTGCTGGGCTTCAACGCGGAAACGTGAACAGCTGAATCTATTCTGGAACTAACGCGGTCACCACTGATAAGGCTGCAAGGTTCGATGCCGCATGTATAAATGCTGACGCGCCTTAGCGAAGATCAGTTTTAGCGACGGCCGACGCCCTGTTCGCCTCCATCAGCCTACAGCGTGTATTGCTTGTAGTGTGACTTTTCGTTTTCCGGGCACAGGTTCGCCCAAATAAAAGGTTTAGTCTGACACGCCAACTGCTGCCCTCGTCAACGTCACGGCCACGTGACATCTGGTGAAAGTGCTCATCGTTCATGTCCCGGACGCCCCCATCAAGCCGTGAACCCATTCCGATTCGTGGCGAAGACACCGACACCATTACGGACAGTCGAGCCAGTCGCAGACTGGAAGGACTGCCCCCCCCCCCTCCCCCCGCCCCCAGTATGGACCCCTACCGTACAAGCCAAAAGTTACCGCGACGAAGGCAACACGCACAATGACAGCCGCGGTGCCCCTGCCGCGATCGTGATGCAGCCACCCGGAGAGCCGCCGACCTTCCATGAATCGCCAAGTGATGACCCCGAAACATGGCCCGAGACATTCGAAAGGGTCTCGACATTCAACACTCGGGACTTCGAAGGCAAGCTGTACCACTTGTACATTTACCTGGAACACGCAACAAGGACCTGTTTTGAGAACCGGGAGTCGACTCTTCGAACCTGGGACGTCTTTCGCAGCACTTTCTTGGAAATGTTCGCGAGCGTCGTCCGACAGGAAAGGGCCGCAGCCTTGCTGTAGACACGGGTCCAACTCCAAAGCGAGAACGTGGCATGTTCGTACAGGAAACGACCCGACTGGTTCGCCCCGCTGACCCTGCCATGCCCGAAGCTAAGAAAATGCGCTTCCTCATGCGAGGAGTAAAACAAGAGCTCTTCGCTGGGCCGATGCGGTACCCACCCTCGACAGTCCAAGAATTTGTCTTAGAAGCAACGAAGGTTGAGAAGACGCCGGAAATGCGTACCCGCCAGTATAATCGCCGTTCGATTATAGAATGCCCAGCCGCTCATGCCCTCGGCTCCGACGACCTGCGCTAAGCAATCCGAGCGATCGTGCTGGAGGAACTGAGCAAGTCGTTACCCTCACCACGGCCTTACGTGGACTGGCTCGCAGACGTCGTTCGAGCAGAAATTTAGCAGTCGCTTGGCACCCTTGAACCGCCACAGCCTCAGCCACAAGCAATCAGCTACGCTGCTGTAGCCTCACGCGACGCTCCCTCTCCGCGCCCACGTGAAGACACCACACCGCCGTAGTTCCGCCGGCAGACACCGCCGCCACCGACGCCATACCGCTCACCTGTCGGCCATCGCTACACCCTGTTATGACCATGGTCGTCCCTCTGGTGCGCAGCTGAGATTACGGGGTCGTGGTATTCCACCGCTGCCACCACTGTTGGGACTGGGGTTGCGTGGCAGGTGCGAAAACGGGTGTGCATCGTGCTCGGAGCAGTTAGAAGGACAAGTTGACGGACGAAAATACTTATTGTGCAGTATATTTACATGGTTACGATCTCAGTGAACAGGCCTGCCAGCCCGACCAAGTCGGCTGGGGCGACTCTCCTAAGAATGGACCGGTACGGCCTTAAATCAGGTAATAGTTCATTGTGACGTGTCCTCTCCAGGCAGGCGCTGACCGGTCTGCCTCAGTGCTGGACGGTCTTCCGCATTCCTGGAAGGTCTGCCGAAATGCAGGTGTTGCCGGTCTGCGGACTTGCTGGACAGCCTGCCGCAGTGCATGTATTAAACTTTTGCTTGGTCGTAGGTGTTGACCTGCTTCCACGTTCGGTAAGGTGCTCTGGCACAACAACCCAGTGGAAGACCGACGTTTGGCGTGACCCCGATCACTGCCCGCTCTGCTACCATTGCGGAGAAGCTAGTCACACCTACTTCCACTGCGAGTACCTACCGATGGGACACTGCGTGGTTCGCCATCAACGCGCCACGTCCACAACGAGGTCAGCGGCCACGTCACATCGCCGACTATCTCGCAGGAGCGCAATGGGCCCCCTGAGGACCTTCCAGATCGTCGTCGCCAGGCCGCTGCGTCTCTCCTCAACGCCGACCATACACTGGCCCAACCCGGGGCCGGTCACCTAGCCCGTGTCCGGAACACTAAGGGCAGCAACCGATGGAGGTGCGGATGCTGTACTAGGAAATACTGAAGAATTTCGCGGCCCGAAGAAGACCTGACGACGCAACGTGAAAGCAGTGGGACATACCGACGCAGCCGTTATCCGACGCCACGACCTAACCGCAACGCAAGACAACGAACTAGCGACCTCGACGTTCTTATCGACGGCCACAGCGTCACAGCTCTCGTCGACACCTGAGCAGGTTACTCTGTCATAAGTGGAACGTAAGCCACGAAGTTGAAGAAAGTCAAGACCACCTGAGCAGGCCCCGAAATCTGGACCGCTGGCGGTCACCTAGTAGCGCCGGCAGTAATCTGCACAGCGAGTCACACTAACAACCGGGTGTTTCTCGTGGGCATCTTTGTCCTGCAGCATTGCTCAAAAGACATGTCATGCTTGGTGTGGACTTCCTAAGCCTACACTGCGCAGTCATCGAGCTGAGATCCGAGTCGATAACACTATCCAAAGACAAAGCACTACCGCCAAGGACACTGCCAGGAAAGCACGTTTTGCATGTGGTAGAAGACCACGTCCCCATTCCTCCTCACTGCAGCGTCATCCTTTCCGTCGGCACTCGCAAATCAGCAGACCTGGAAGTCGTCATTGAAGGCTACCAGCACCCGTTGATAAGCCGTGAAATTTGCGTCGCAAGAGGAATAGCCGATCTGCGTAGAGGGAAAGCAACAGTTATGGTGACGAATTTCTGCAACGAATACAACCACGTGAGCAAATGAACGACGGTCGCCTACATCGAAGAAATTGTGGAAGCCACCAATGCTTTCACCCTGACCTATTCTTACGAGCCCACACCGAAGAACCAATCCTCAACCAGCTTGCGACGTCAATCCTAGCCTTCCGAATCATAAGTAAGAACAGCTCAAAACCCTGTTCTTGCTATACGAGGACTGCTTTTCGTCGTCGTCAAGAGTTCGGCAGACCCCAGTTCCCAAACATGGCATCATAACAGAGGAAACTGCCAGACCGCTCCCTCAGAGTCTGTAGAGAGTTTTGGTGCGAGAACGTGAGGACGTAAAGAAACAAATCGACGAAATGCTACGCGACGACACCATCCAGCCGTCGACGAGTCCGTGGGCGTCACCCGTGGTGTTAGTGAAAGAGGCGGACGGAACCTTCGCTTCTGCGTCGATTATCGCCTCCTGAGCAAGATCACGAAAAAGGACGTGTACCCTCTCCGACGGACAGACGACACCCTGAATCGACTCCACAACGCGGGGTACTTTTCTTCGATGGACCTCAAGAGCGGCTATTGACAAATCGAAGTCGTCGAAAGAGACTGAGACTGTCTTTATTACACCGGACGGCCTTTTCAAGTTCAAGGTCATGCCCTTTCACATTTGCTCGACACCTGCGACTTTACAACGCGTTATAGATACAGTACTGGCAGGATTGAAGTGGCACACTTGCCTCGTGTACTTGGACGACGTCATTCTGTTTGCCTCAAATCTCGACGAACACCTCCGGCGCCTTGACGCTGTACTTCAAGCAATCAAGACCTCTGGCCTGACTTTGAAGCCTGAAAAGTGCCGCTTTGCATACTAGGAGCTATTGTTCTTGTGTTACTTGACCAGCAAATCCGGAGTGCGCCCAGACTAGCCGCAGGTGTTGGACCGGCGCCAAGTAGGTCACGCCGCAGCTGGGCGTTGACGTCACGCTCCCCTCGCAGTGTGCGCTGACGTCACTCTCTCCCTCGCCTGCCGCGCGCTCGCGGCAGCGCCCGAAGCTGCCGGCTCGTCCGTTCGCCCGCAACACCTGCCGCTACCGGAACGCTACCGGAACGTTCGGCGGCGGGAGGAGGCGCCGTTTACGCTCGGAGTCGGCGTGCGCTACGCGCGTTTGACGTCGACCTGGAAGAACGGTCCGGAACCTCTCGAAGACGCTCCTGCTCCGAATGCGTTGCCGTGCGCGTCGGCGACGTTGCGATCCTCGCGCTGTACCTCGCTCCCAACCTGCTGAAGGAACAGATTCAGCGCTGTCTGGGGGAGACGCTGACTGACTGCGGCGAGGCGTGTCGACGCGCGCCTCTTATAGTCGAGGGAGACTTCAACGTTGACGTCAGCGGAGGAGGAGGAGAATGGCTCGTCGATTACATGCGTGACGTGCACTCGCTCAAGGGCGTGTCGGCGGAACGGAAACTACCCACCACGATAAGGGGAACGTGCATCGATCTGGTCTTTGCCAACTTCGACGTCGAATGTCTGCAGGAACCTCTCGGCGTGCACTTCACCGATCACAAGGCCGTGGCAGTCAAGGCGAAACGCGCGCCAGCTCCGGTCCAGCGCCCGTGTCTATTCTGAAGAAACGACAAGACCTACGCCAGCCATCGCTTCAAACGAATCTTCCAGCGCTCACCGCAGCACCCGCGTTAGCGCCGTTCAACCCGTGACGCCACCCGTGCGTAACGCTGCTGCTTCGCATCCCATGCGCACATCTAAGGTTTTCGGTTGCGTTCGTGTTGAACATGTGGTTTGGGCTCCCTATATATTATCGTCTTTCTAATAAAATTTCAGTTGTTAGCATGCGCTTGTGTTGTAGCCTTCTTCGTCTAGCCTTAAGTTTTTTCGCTCTATTTGTATTCATCATGAATTACCAACTCGCCCCACAATCAATCCTTCTAAGTTATATCCCATCAGGGTTCGCTTTGGGAAGATGGTGTTAATTTTTTTTTGCAACGCGCTGAAGAACCTCTACAGCTTGCCGCCTTGTGCATCAAGAACCAGCAGAGGGTCGACAGCCGTCACTATAATCTTCGACGAAGCCACATGGAATAACAACTCGGTGACCATGTATGCTTCTGGGCGCCGGTACGTCGACGGGGACTTAGCGAGTTGCTTCGACGATACTTCGGGCCATACAAAGTGCTCCGATGTCTCGGCGCCCTAGCCAACAAGGTTATCCCAGACGGCATTACGAGCTCTCAATGGCACCGCGCAAGACCTTTAGGCGTCCATGTCGCGCGCCTCAAGCCGTTTTTGCGCGTTAGCGAACCTGAGGACTGCACTTTTTGCTTTATTATTCCACTTTATTTCTGTGTTCACTTCCATCTTCTGTTTAAGCATCGCGACGATGCCTTTTCAGATGGGGGCAATGCCACACGCGATCCTTTGTTTTCATGTTTATGTAACCGTCCCCTTACACTTCTTACTACTGCTTCGCGCAAACCGAGCCAGAATGTCTGGGAGGGTTCCAGATTTTTTTAGGATCATCCGTTAAGCTTGATCGCGGAAACACGAATGGCTGAGTCTATTCTAGAACTAGCGCGGCCTCCAGTGATAAGGCTGGAATGGTCGATGCCGCATGTATAAATGGTGACGCGCTTACCGCATATCAGTTTTATCGACGGCCCACGCTTTGTTGGACGCTATCAGCCTACAGCGCGTATTGCTTTAGTGTGACTTTTCGTTTTCCGGGCACAGGTTCGCTCAAATAAATAGTTTAGCCTGGCACGCCGACTGGAGCCTTCGTCAACGTCACGACCACATGACAAGCCCCGCCACGGTGGTCTAGTGGTTATAGCGCTCGACTGCTGAGCCGAAGGTCGCGGTATCGAATCCCGGCCGCGTCGGCTGCATTTTCGATGGAGGCGAAAATGTTTGAGGCCCGTGTACTTAGATTTAGGTGCACGTTAAAGAACCCCAGGTGGTCGAAATTTCCGGAGCCCTCCACTACGGCGTCTCTCATAATCTATCGTGGTTTTGTGACGTTAAACCCCAGATAATATTATTAATATTACGACCACATGACAATATATAAGATATTCTTGGTTCGGTCTTATATTATGTATGCAAGGCACAGGCGTGAGCAGATAATGTTTTCGCTGATATTGCCACGCCCACTTCTTGTCTTGTTTTGATGTATTCGGGTTTGACCGGCAGGGACGGTTATCAACGCTCGACGCTGTCCGCGAAGCAGTGATCGAGAAGCTTCGCGTCTGTAGTAGATCGTTTTGTTAAGATTGCGCCCTGCGCGCGAATGTTCCAGCTTTGTCTAGAGATAACGCCGCCACCAGCGATATTGCTGGAAAGTTCGATAGCGCCTGTATAAAGGCCGACGCGCTTGACCGCATGTCAGTTGATCGACGGGCGACGCCCTGTTCGCCGCTATCATTGTACAGCGTGTATTGCTGTAGGGCTAGTTCTCATTTTCCGGCCACAAGTTCGGCCAAATAAACAGTTTCATCCTGCAAACGCCGACTGCTGTCTTCGTCGACGTCACGACCACGTGGCATCTGGTGGAGGTGCTGCTTCTTCCATGTTCCGGACGCCCCCGCGAAGCGCTGACCCAAGCCCAAGCCGCGACGAGGACGACAGCAAAGAAAACCCGGATCGTCGAACAAGCCGCAGGCACAAGGGACAGCAGCCAGAGCACGGGCTCCTTCCCGAAGAAACCAGGCAGCCCAAGGTCCCAACACCCACCGCAGCGACGATGACCGACCCCGTGCAGCCTGCGCCGATCCTACTCCGGCAGCCCAAGGAGCCGCCAACCTTCCGCGGGTCGTCATTCGAAGACCCGGACACCTGGCTCGAGACTTTCGAAAGGGTCTCAACATTCAACAACTGGGACTCCGAGGATAAGCTGCGTCACGTTTACTTTTACCTTCAAGACGCAGCAGGGACCTGGTTCGAGAATCGGGAGTCCACTCTTCGAACTTGGGACGCCTTTCGCAGCGCTTTCCTGCAGACGTTTGCAAGCGTCGTCAGAAAAGAAAGGGCCGCAGCCTTGTTAGAGACGCGGGTCCAACTCCCAAATGAGAGTGTTGCCATCTTTGGAGAGGAAATGACCAGACTGTTTCGCCACGCTGACCCAGCCATGCCTGAGGACAAGAAAGTCAGGTTGCTCATGCAAGGGGTAAAGCAAGAGCTCTTCGTTGGGCTGATGCGGAACCCACCCTCGACAGTCCAAGAATTCATGTCAGAGGCGACTACGATTGAGAAGACCCTGGAAATGCGCAACCGCCAGTATAATCGCCGATCGATTCAAGACAGCCCTGCTGTTCACGCCGTCTGCTCCGACGACCTGCGTGAAAAGATCCGAGCGATCGTGCGTGAAGAACTGCGCAAGCTTTTACCCTTACCACAGCCTGAAGTTGCCTCGATCGCTGACATCGTCCGAGAGGAAATACAACAGTCTCTGGGCAGGGGCGTAGCCAGAAATTTTTTTCGGGGGGGGATTCAACCATACTTTATGTATGTTCGTGCGTGCGTTTGTATGTGTGCGTGTATATATACGCAAGCAAAACTGAAAAATTTCGGGGGGGTTTGAACCCCCCCCAACCCCCCCCCCCCCCTTGGCTACGCCCCTGTCTCTGGGCATCCCCGAGTCAGCGCAGCCACAGCTGCAAGCAGTGAGCTATGTCGCTGCAGCCCGACATAACGCCGCCCCTCCTCGCCCACGTCAAGACGCCGCGCCACCCCAGCAGTTCCGCCACCAGGCACCACCGCTACCGCCACCGACGTCATACCGCCCGCCAGCCGGCCAGCTATACACGCCGAGGAAGACCGACGTTTGGCGCGCCCCCGACCACCGCCCACTCTGCTACCATTCCGGGGAAGCTGGCCACACTTACCGCCGCTGCGAGTACCGACAGATGGGACTGCGTGGGTTCGCCATCGACGCGCCGCGTCCACAGCTAGGCGAAGGACCACGCGACATCGCCGACTACCTCGCGGGAACGCAATGGACGCCGCGACAACCTTCCCGTTCACCGTCACCAGGCCGCTACGTCTCCCCCCAACGCCGACCATACACTGGCCCAACGCGAGGCCGGTCACCCAGCCCGTATCCGAAAAACTAAGGGCAGCAACCGATGGAGGTGCGGTTGCTGTACGACGAAATACCCAAGATCCTCCACCGCCGACGACAACGCCGCAACGAAATCTAAAGAACACGCCGCAAGCCGAACGAAGCCCTGACGTCGAAACTTCACGGCCCGAGGAAGACCTGACGACACAACGTCGAAGCAGCGGGACAAACCTACGTAGTCGTGATCCGACGCCGCGACCAAATCGAAACGGTAGGCGACGAACGAGTGACCTCGACGTTCTCATCGACGGCCACAACGTCACCGCTCTGGTCGATACTGGAGCCGACTATTCTGTCATCAGTGGACCGTTCGCGACGAAGCTGAAGAACGTCAAGACCGCCTGGGAAGGCCCCGAAATCCGGACAGCGGGAGGTCACTTAGTAACGCCGGCAGGAATCTGCACAGCGAGGGTCTCCATCAACAACCGGATTTATCCAGCAAGCTTCGTAGTCCTTCAGCATTGCTCCCGAGATGTCATCTTTGGTATTGACTTCTTAGGCCTTCATGGTGCAGTCATCGACCTCAGATTGAAGTCGATAGCACTATCTACAGAAAAAGCAATACCGCGGTACAAACCGCCAGGGAAGCATGCCTTGAATGTGCTGGAAGACCAGGTCACCATTCCCCCTCGCTCCAGCATCATCATTTCCGTCGGCTCTCGGAAAGTAGCAGACCTGGAAGGCGTCGTTGAAGGCGACCAACACCACTTGATTAACCGCGAGATTTGCGTCGCAAGAGGAATAGCAGAGTTGCGGGGAGGCAAAGCAACAGTGATGCTCACAAATTTTAGCAACGAGTATAAGCACGTAAACATAGGCACGACAGCCGCCTACATCGAAGAAATTGTGGCAGCCACCAATGCTTTCGCCATCGCCGATTCTTCTGAGCCCACACCGACGAACCAAGCTCCTCAAACAGCTTTCGACGTCAATCCTAGCCTTCCGAAGCATAAACAAGAACAGCTCAAAACCCTGCTCTTGAAATACAGGGACTGCTTTTCGTCATCGTCAAGAATCCGCCAGACCCCAGTCGCAAAACATCGCATCATAACAGAGGAAAATGCCAGGCCACTCCGGCAGAGCCCGTACAGAGTTTCGACGCGAGAACGCGAATCCATAAAGAAACAAGTCGACGAAATGCTACGCGACGACATCATCCAGCCGTCGAAGAGTCCATGGGCGTCACCCGTGGCGTTAGTGAAGAAGAAAGACGGAACCCTACGCTTCTGCGTCGATTATCGCCGCCTGAACAAAATCACGAAGAAGGACCTCTACCCTCTCACACGGATAGACGACACCCTGGATCGACTCTACAACGCGAGGTACTTTTCGTCGATGGACCTCAAGACCGGCTATTGGCAAATCGAAGTCGACGAGAGAGACCGAGAGAAGACTGCCTTTAAAACACCAGACGGCCTCTTCGAGTTCAAGGTTATGCCCTTTGGTCTTTGCTCGGCACCTGCGACGTTCCAGCGCGTTATGGACACCGTGCTGGCTGGACTGAAGTGGCAGACTTGCCTTGTGTACTTGGACGACGTCATTGTGTTTGCCTCAAGCTTCGACGAACACCTCCGGCGCCTTGACGCTGTACTACACGCAATCAAGACCTCTGGCCTCACCTTGAAGCCTGAAAAGTGCCGCATTGCATACGAGGAGCTACTGTTTTTTGGGTCACGTGATCAGCAAGGGTGGTGTTCGCCCAGACCCGCGGAAAACAGCTGCCATCGCTGCCTTCCCGCCCCCCACCGACACGAAAGCCGTACGCCGTTTTCTCGGTTTGTGCGCCTACTACAGGCGCTTCGTCAAGAAATTTTGACGAATCGCCGAACCGCTAACTCACCTCACGAAGACAGACGTGCCATTCAAGTGGGAAACGGCACAAATCGGAGTATTTGAAGAACTGAAACGACGCCTTCAGATGCCTCCGATACTAGCACATTTCGACGAATATGCCGATACGGAAATCCACACCGACGCAAGCAGCGTAGGACTCAGCGCCGTCCTTGTGCAAAAGACTGACGGGCAGGAAAGGGTCATCAGTTATGCTAGCCGGTCGCTATCAAAGGCGGAAACGAACTATTCCACAACAGAAAAGGAGTGCCTAGCGATCATCTGGGCTGCATCCAAGTTTCGCCCCTACCTCTACGGCAGGCCCTTCAAAGTTGTGAGCGACCACCACGCATTGTGTTGGCTAGCTAACTTGACGGACCCTTCAGGTCGCCTCGCACGGTGGAGCCTACGACTTCAAGAATTCGACATTACCGTCGTTTACAAGTCCGGAAGAAAACACTCCGACGCTGACTGCCTGTCTCGCGCCCCCGTCGACCCACCGCCGCAGGACGACAAGGAGGACGACTCCTTCTTGGGAATCATAAGTGCCGACGACTTCGCCGAACGACAGCGAACGGATCCAGAACTCAGGGGCCTTGTGGACTACCTCGAGGGCAGGACCACCGTTGTTCCGAAGGTATTCACGCGGGGACTGACGTCGTTTTTCTTGCGCAACGGTGTTCTCCTAAAGAAGAACTTCTCACCGCTTCGAGCCGATTGCCTTCTCGTGGTACCCTCGACATTGCGGCCAGAGGTCCTCCAGGCTCTGCACGACGACCCGACTCTGGACACCTGGGTGTTTCTCGCACGCTAGCAAGAATACAGGAAAGGTACTACTGGCCGCGCCTTTCCACCGACGTCACTCGTTACGTAAAGACCTGCCGGGACTGTCAGCGACGCAAGACACCGCCCACTAGGCCAGCCGGACTTCTGCAGCCTATCGAGCCACCTCGACGTCCGTTCCAGCAAATCGGGATGGACTTACTGGGGCCGTTCCCGACGTCCAATACCGGAAACAAATGGATCGTCGTAGCTACCGACTACCTCACCCGCTACGCCGAGACAAGGGTGCTGCCCAGAGGCAGTGCCGCCGAGGTAGCGAAGTTCTTCGTTGAGAACATCGTCCTGCGTCATGGCGCCCCAAAAGTCCTCATCACCGACAGAGGTACGGCGTTTACTGCTGACCTAACTCAGGCGATACTGAGATACAGCCAAACAAGCCACCGCCGGACCACAGCGTACCACCCACAGACAAATGGCCTCAGCGAGCGGCTAAACAAGACCATCGCCGACATGTTGGCCATGTATGTCGACGTCGAACACAAGACGTGGGATGCCATACTTCCGTATGTGACCTTCGCATACGAAACGACGCAGATGACGCCGTACAAGTTGGTCTACGGAAGGAGCCCGGCGACGACGCTGGAGGCCATGCTACCCAACGTCACCGACGAAGAAAACCTCGATGCCGCCGCTTAATTACAACGTGCCGAAGAAGCTCGACAGCTCGCCCGCCTGCGCATCAAGACCCAGCAGCACACCGACAGCTGTCGCTACAATCTTCGACGACGCTTCGCGGAATACCAGCCCGGCGACCGTGTTTGGGTTGGACGCCGATACGCCGGCGTGGGCTTAGCGAAAAACTCCTTCGGCGATACTTCGGTCCATACAAGGTTCTTCGACGCCTCGGCGCTCTTGACTACGAGGTGATCCCGGACTGCATTACGAACTCCCAGCGACGCCGCGCACGACCTGAAGTCGTTCATGTCGTGCGCCTTAAGCCGTTTTTTGCGCGTTAGCAAACCTGTGGACTCTATTTGTTTCCTTTGTTATTGTAATTTATTTGTGTATGCACTTGTTTTTTTTTTCTCTTCTATGTTCTTTCACAAGCATCGGGACGATGCTTTTTCAGAGGGGGGCAATGCCACGCCCACTTCTTGTATTGTTTTGATATATTCGGGTTTGACCGGCAGGGACGGTTATCAACGCTCGACGCTGTCCGCGAAGCTGTGATCGAGAAGCTTCGCGTCTGTAGTAGATCGTTTTGTTAAGATTGCGCCCCGCGCGCGAATGTTCCAGCTTTGTCTAGAGATAACGTCGCCACCAGCGATATTGCTGGAAAGTTCGATAGCGCCTGTATAAAAGCTGACGTGCTTGACCGCTTGTCAGTTGATCAACGAACGACGCCCTATCATTGTACAGCGTGTATTGCTGTAGTGCTGGTTCTCATTTTCCGGCCACAAGTTCGGCCAAATAAACAGTTTCATCCTGCAAATTCCGACTGCTGTCTTCGTCGACGTCACGACCACGTGACAATATTATGGTTCCAACTATAAGCTATTCTTGGTTGGAACCCCATATTACGCATGGATAATTTAGTTTTTGACCTGATTTGTAACGAATATAAAGTTTCTTTGATTTCGCAATCTCGCTTCTTTCAAATTGCTGCGGATAAAGTGCAGCATCCTACTAGCTTTAGGTATGACTGTGTTTGTTCCAAGTAATTGATTCCGGAAAATAGACGCCTAGATGCTTATAATCACAATGTGTGTATAAAGATGCCTTAGAGGTCATATTGATGCTGTAATTTGCACATTTTCTTCGAAAAGCTCACGCAGCTGCGCTTTTCAATATTTAAATTCATTTTCAATTTTTTGCAACAGTCTGCCATGCCATCGAGGTCGGTTTGCAAACCATGCATATCATTTTCAGTAGTAATTTCTCTTTATATAAGTCCTCATAAAATATAATGATAGTTGATGTAACGCTTTTAACTATGTTGTTTTTGTAGATCAAGCGCAATAATGGCACCAAAACGCTCTCTTGGCGTACACCCGAAGACACTGCTATTGGCGAAGATTTGACCTTACTTATAACGACGGAGCTCATGATTACTGAACTGGATACGGAAAGTAGAAGAGTAGGTCTGGAAATTAATCTGCATAAATCTAAAGTAATGTGGAACAATCATGGCCGAGAACAGCGCTTTGCGATAGGTGGCCAGACACTGGAAGTTGTAAAGGAGTACGTCTACTTAGGACAGGTAGTAACCGCGGAGCCGAACCATGAGAGTGAAATAACTAGAAGAATAAGGATGGGATGGGGCTCATTCGGCAAGCATTATCAAATCATGAACGGCAGTCTACCACTATCCCTCAAGAGGAAGGTATATAACAGCTGTAGGGATGGTCGATTAAAATTCTTAATCGATTAATCGTTAATCGTTAATCGATTTAGCCTTTAATCGATTAATTTCTTTCGGTGGAATCTTTTATTCGATTAATCGATTAATCGACATTTTTAATGGGTGCTTTAAAACCGATATCTCTTTGTTGAGAGGCATCGTTCGTGTTTAATATGGGCCCAAATCTTTTCATTAGACGCGCTGACTATCCGAAATTCCCACTTTCGAAAGTGTCGACGACGGGCCCCTTGTGTGCAGTGTGCGAAAATTCCCGCTTTCGCACACTGAACACAAGGGGCCCGTCGTCGTTGGTTGATGTCGCGGATTCAAGCATCTGTGGCTATCATCCCTGGACTATTCGGCAGCAGGTCACATTTTCTCGAAGCCTGCCGACTCGAGCTCATCGAAACCGGAGGCGCGTTCGAGGACCACACTGGTTGGAAAGTTGCAGTTGAAACATGCAGTGTGGTGGAGGGGGAGGAAATCCCAAGAAAGGTAAAAGAGAGACGAGGAGAAATTAAATAAGACGCTCGCTCTAGTAAGCAAGTCATCTTTTCTCGGTTTGTCGGTTAGATATTGTGGAAGCCCTACATAATACTATAATTGCGAACTGACGCGACCTTTTTCTTGAGGTCACCTACGCAGAGATTACACAGGAATATACTGGCCTCAAACAGACCATCCGTACAGGCAACTGCGGGAAATAGAAGGAAAGAAGATGACATTTAGGGGCTCGTTTCCTTTGTTAGACACAATATTAAATAGAACTAAAAGACAATATTGCCAAGAAAAAAGTATAGGGGGTGTTATTTGTAATAATTGGGATATAAATCTGAAGAAAGTGAAGCGGACGGAAAGATAACTTGTCGCCGGAAGGGACCGAACCTGCGACCTTCGAATTACTTTAGGGGCTCGTTTTTCTTTGTTAGACACAATACTAATTAGAACTAATAGACAATAATGCGAAGGAAAGTATAGGGGAGGTTAAGGGTGTATGACAAAGAAAAACAAGCCCTTAAAAGTCATTTTCTTTCCCTTATTCATAGCGAGGGTCTCGTTCTGGCAGACTTGGTGCCTTCAGGTAGTACGCGAGGGATTATTGGTCAGCTGCCAGCTCGTAAAAAAAGGTCACTTGCTACGTGACGCCAAAAGGCAGAAAAAGAGTGTTCCACACTCGCCGCCATGGCTGTGATCGGCGCTGACTAACACTCCTAGGTTTAAATGCACCTGTGTACGCTATGAAGTGGACGGGGTATGACCGCCGCCGTAGCTCAGTGGTAGAGCATCGCACGCGTTATTCGAAGGTCGCAAGTTCAGTCCCTGCCGGCGGCAAGTTTTCTTTTCGTCCACTTTATTTTCTTCACATTGATATCCCAATTATTACAAATAACATCCTCTATACTTTCCTTGGCATTATTGTCTGTTAGTTCTAATTAATATTGCCGGAAATAGAGTGACATGAGTTTCTGCCTCCCGGCTAGAAAAAACAGCAGCTGCGCCAGTATGCTCCGCAGGTTTCACCTGATCTTTGCCGTAACACAGCGCCACTCACACCTTTTAATTTGTGCGTACATCCTGAACTGTGAGCGCTATCTAGTGTACCAGACATTACACATAAATTGCGCGACTGTCCTTTCTTGTAACAGCAGAAGACGGGGGCCTCTAGCTGAAAGCTGTATTTCTCCCTAAATATGCGACCATACAGTATTACTAAGTGCTACAAGGTCACTTCTTCAATAGTAATGCACTGGGTGCTAGACGTTCGGTAAACCGACGCGTAAAGTTGCGGATTACATAAAGGGTCTATAAGGGCCTTTTCACAATTCGCGAGTGCGCATTCCTGCACTACATTTTCTCTCAACTAATGGCAGCAACTTTCGTGCTTCAAGAGAAGACGAGGTCGTAGTTGCACGTGCTGGCGTTTGTCTATTATGCGTGTTCGTGTCAAGAGAGCCGAGTTTACACTTTCAGGCGTCCCAGCGCAAGCAAACCACGCTTGAACATCTGTTTGAAGAAGTGACTAGCTGCCATTAATTGGGCTAACTGCATCGTAGGAAAGTTAGCTCAACAATTATGAAAATGGTATATATACCCTATAAGACGTACAGTTGGGCTAGTTGGTATACAGCCAATAAAAGATGGTTACTAGCGTCGTTGTCCTCTTTACGCTAGCAAACGTATCTTATTATATACAGATTACCTAATTATCTCCCCATCATCGTACTTCATCACTCTTTTTGCCCCGTTGCGTTTTCCCCGGTGCAGAGTAGCAGGAAGGGGCGTACTAGCTCAGGCCACCCTCTCTGCCTTATAATACATTTTCTCTCTCTGTTTCATTGGTAAACAATATTTTATTTGCTAAAGAGTAAAACAGAACGGCACTAAGAACCAGTGAGTAAATAAGCAGCGCATATTACAATGCCGCACTTACACAAGAAACGAGTAAAATCTGAGGGTTGAATAAAATACAAAGAAAGGTGCGATTGACACTACAGGTGACGAAAACTACTCGTTTACCACCCAGGCAGCACGCCGGCGTTGGTCCAATCTCGGTCCAACGTTGTCAAACATCGGCACCGACATTGGGCTGACGTCGGCATTTCAGTCAAGTGCAACTTCTTCCGACGTCGGGCCGGTGTTCATGCCGTCGTTGGGCCGACGTCCTGCCGTTGTTTTTGCCGATATGCAGCCAACACCGGGCCGCTGTCGATATGCCGGCAATGGGCCGTCGTATCGCCAACGTAGTTGCCGATGTGTGTCCAGCATCAGGCCGTTCCAGGGCCATGTTACAGCCAATAAAATGCCAGCATTAAGCCGATGTTCGCAGCACGACGAATATTGGCTAGCAGTGGCTTGCCGATATGAAACCATTATTAATATGGACCTTTTGCTACTGGCATTCTTTTGCTAGTAGGCTACAATACGCATCGAGAACTTGGCCTGGTAGCTCAGCAGCCCCATACAAGCTCTGCGGTGCAATTTACTTGAAGGCGACAGACTATTGCATGCCCCAGTATCTAAACGCACTGCACCATGCTTCTAAATCGTCTACTCATGCCTTTTTTGCTTGCATTACCCTTGCCCTACCCACACGTAGGGCATCAAACTGCACGAAGTCCAGTTCACCTGCCAGCTTTCCTCCACGTATTCCTTCTCTGTCTTGCTGGCAAGTGCCCCCTATGTTGTTCGATCAAATAGCTAAAAAAGCATTGACTAAAATAACTGCTGGATGCAGATATCCTGCACACAAGCAATTTATAAATGAGAATGCTAGAAGACATTTTAGAAAACTTTATAAAAGTACAAGCCAGACCATTTATTTTCCAGTGCAGTTTTTCAAGTTACTGTAGTTAATTAAGCAACACAGCCAAAAGTAGGGGAGCCCAGCAAGGCTCCATGGGCATAGGGCTGGCCAAAGCTGCAGGGACAGGGTGCTGATGACTACTGGCTGGCCGGAACTCACAGGCAGCAGCAGGGGATGAGGTAATGATGGTGGGCTGGGCCAGGGTCCTGAAATCAGTGATTGGGCTGCTACACTATGAATGCGTCTGTGAAGTGCCTCTCCATGCCTCCATTCAGGTCAACAGACTTTGGCAGCCACTTTTTGATGGAGTGCGGTGCTTCTGGCAGATTTTTTTCCTTTTTCACAGACACCTGCATACAAGAATAGAAATAAAGACCATAAAATAAGTATTAAGCACTGCTGTAGAACACACATGCAAGATAAGGCAACGAAAAACGACGACTGCGGAAGTTGTATTGCACTATCAAGAACAAATGCCACATGTCCATTTAAAAAGAAATAACAGCTACTTCAACAGTCCTTGTTAAAATAAAATCTGCCACAGCACAAAATAATTCGGCAGTAGGTTTCAATTAAAGTTCGTTGAAACAAGCTTGCGTGATTAATTTACAAGTGGACACAAGGGCTTCATGATTTGGAAACGTGCCTTACGGTGTTGCAAGCCTGATGAACAACCCTGTAGCTATTGCTCATGGCTCTATACATTTACACAAAGGACAACAGAATGCACACAAGTGCACGAACTTTCAACTCTGCGTTATTCACTGGCACACATCAATACACAACAGGATGACTGATCAGCAAATACAAGAACACGAGATGAAAGAATCAATGCAAACTACATTTTTGCATTGACACTTGTGGCTCGATGCAAGGCTCCTCTATGAATCTTATGTAGTATCTCCCAATGCCATGGAAGGTGTGCTGCCGCAGTTTCCAAAGTCATTCCTTTTGCATTAAATAAACCTCCGAAATTTTACGTGCTTTTTGAGACCTGCATCGATCCAAGACCTTGGTCCGTTGAGAGGCTTGCAGCTGCATCGTGTGCAGTGTGATCACAAGCATCCTGGCAACTGGAGCATTCCTTTCACTTATGTATGCTCCTGTTTACCCTTGAAGAGTCAATGCCGTAGATGTACAGCAGCACCAACAAGTCCAAATGATCACTGCCGTACATGTATGGTGCTGTGTGTGCTTGAAAAACATGCCACTTCAATATTACTTTGCCAAGCAAGTGCTGTCAACTTATGGAGAAGCAGGATTTTTTTTTGTCGCAATGTTTACGTTTCGTTTCTATTCCAGGTCTAGTTAGGCCGCCACAATCGGCTATTGCTTGCGCATGTGCACAGTGACAAGTTTGGTTTGTCTCGCAGGCAGTTTCTGTTTGTTGCGCTAGCAAAAGCTCATGCCTAATCAGACTTGTAACCAAATCACCTGACCTAGCTTGTTTAGTGCTTACAGGGATGAGATTTCAGACATTCACAGGTGAACTATAGTACTGCAAAACAATGCCGTTGCACACAAATGCTACCATGCCTGCATGTTTGGTGTCTTGGAGTGCACATTTTTATTAGCCTATGAAACATATTTATTCCGATAAACAGTTTTCATTAATAGCATAGGTTTCTTAATTTTATTGCTCCTGAATAAGCAATGTACCAGTACCCAGTCCATGGGCACGTTAGCAGTAAAAAAGTAACAGTGTTACAGCTACCACTAGCTAAGCCAAAAAAGTAACTCTGTAACAGTTACAGTTTTGAAAGGCAACCTGTTACACTTACAGTTACTGCAAAAAAGTAACGTTGTTACTTTTCTGTTACTGTATAAAATAATAGATCACAAATCAAATGATAGAATTTATTTAATAACGTATGGAGGCATGCGCGTAGTCAAAATTGCACGTGGTAAAAACTTAGACAACGGAAACCTAATTGGGCCTCACACAAGCAATCATTTGCCTCATCTTGAAATGGAAAACGTAGTGGAACGACGGCAGTAAGAAGCGCATGCGAAGTGCAACGGGGAGTGCATCACTAGTGGAGACAACATGCATTGTGTCTGTTCCGTATGTTTAAGATGTGGCAGACTCTGTTCGGAGAGCTTTGCGTCTACTGGGCATACAAACTGTTCTTAAGCCCCGTTACTATACCTTAGGACATGTGTTCGCGAAATCCAAACACCACCCACCTGCGGACGATCATGGGGACGTCATCCAAAAGCACGATGCGGGGATTCCCACACATCGGCGAAACATGCAGGAAAGGATTAACGAGGCCTAAAGAACACAAACGGAATGTTGCTAAAGCAACCCATTCAATGCGTTTAAGATGGAGCTTGTTGAACACTGCTGGATGACAGGGCATAGCTTTGACCTAAACAATGCGACGATGCTGGTTTGTGAACAAAGGTGGGGGGAAAGCACTTCTGGAATCGTGGTTCATTCGCCGTTGCGCATCGGCTTGCAAAAACAACTGCGGCCCCCCCACTGGACATTTTACAAGGACATGCGTGACTAGCGGAGTGGTTGACCTCGGCTCAATATTTTTTTTTGTTGTTGCCAGTGTATACTGAGGATGCCACCTGCATAGGAGGTGAAAGGTCTGTCATTTTTTTAATAATTGCTGTGTTAAGTCGGAGTAAACATTCTACAATCAGTTCAAAAGAAGTTTTTAAAAATCGCTTCACTAGTTCATGGTATCTCTGGCTCTTAGCCGTTTGGCTGCTTTCTAGCCACCTGTCAAACACGATTAGCTCAGAGCCTCAGACGAAGGAGACTGTAAACTAGGCGTCCTAATGCTTCACCTGTGCACCAAGAACAGAGCTAGATGCTCAAGTGACAAAGGCGATATATATGCGGAAAAAAAAATGGACGTCAGCTTAGCAGCTGTTCAGTTGCAACATGATTTACATGTTGCGTTAATGACTGACCTCTGACCTCGGTCTTCTACAGGGAAGATAATTCTCCTAGTGTCCCCCTCTCCTGAACTGCGAGGGGCGCCCTATTCAGCAAAGTTGAGAGGTGGAAAGGATATGGTAAAGAAGAAAGTTAGAAAAAGCAAAAGGCCTTTAACAAGTGTTGCTGTCGGATAATTTTTCATAAAGACAGAAGCAACTGTAACGGCAAATACCGTTACAGTTACAACTTCCTCTAACTTAAAAGTAACTAGTTACAATTACAAGTTACTGAAAAAAGTAACTAGTTAGCAGTAATGCATTACTAGTAACTATTTACTGTCCAAGTCTGCCTGTACCTATGGAAAATATTGCCACTTTATAGTCACTCTAAAGAAAAACTTGAGTAATTTTTATTTAAGTCACCCTAAATATTTGCAATACACAATAAAAAATGTCAATCATCAATGACCACATTTGGGAAAAATGTTCGAGCCTCACAAGGTCACAAACAATTAAGTAGAATCAGCCTGCCTCCCTAGGAGCAACTTTCTATGCATGAAAAGGGTATTCTAGACGATGTTGCAGGCACATTTCAAATATCTATCTGCATGCTTTATTACAGACAAACAAAACGGAATCGGGCTATTTGGTCTTGATTCATAATGTATGGAATGCACAGCGTGGAATACGGGACGAAACACTTGAAGCACACGCACAGCGCTGACTCTCAATTAAGGTTTATTGCCACGACACATGCGCATGAAAATTACTGATGAGCAAAAGGAAGGAAAAACAAGAAGAACCTCAATCTGTTACCGTCTGTGCATGGCTTTCAGGAATTGAACTTCTTTATCACTTAAGGTGATAGAAGGCTGGCTGATACAATGCTCCCTATATTTGTTAATGTGGTACGCCTCTAGGATAAGTGTTTTGTTCATGTTACTGTGCATGTCTATCACTTCCGTCTTGTGAACAGGTGCCTTGCATTGATGCTGTGTGCAATGAGC